>NC_037599.1:2325299-2625299 GCF_003073045.1 Pomacea canaliculata
GTCAAACCTTAGTGCAAGATTTATTTTCGAAGATGTGGTGGTTCACTAACCATCCTCGAGATTTCGTCGGATAGCCTCGTCCCAACACAAACTACTGTGATAGAAACCGGTCACAACAGAAGTATGAGGGTGTACCTGTATTTCTCAATGCCAAGAGGACATCCGATGACAAAGCAGTAGACTGATGTTAAATTATTGTACAACGTTGGTTGATGTTGGTAGGCATGGAGATGGCTCTGAGTTTTATCCAATCGTTTGAAGAACATTGCAACACAAAAAAAAACCAACCCGTTGACCTTTATCAGCAAGGTGTTGAGAAAGTCAACTAATCTTAACCTTTCTCTCTGCAAAAACTTGGATGTTGTATTGGACACACTTACATTGACGGGACAGTCTAACAAATTCCGCTAGCGCGCTAAAGCCTTCGTTTCCTTTCACCAATCAGTCTGTTTCCATTCTGCCACATCGCCCTTCCTCTTGGTAGTTGTTTGGTTGCACGTGCCAGTGTGTCCCTTCCTTGGCGATATTGGCGATATTGATGTCGACGTGTTGCAGAAGCCACTGCCGCCGTTGCCATGGAGTGGTGTCAAGGAAGTGACGTCACTGCGAAGGCTGTCTTCAACCAGCTGGAGCTCACGTACGTCAGGAGCATTCCCGACTTTCAACCAGGGAGACATGGCCGAGGACTGCCTGTATCTCAACTCTATGTCCCTCCATACGGTTCGTGAGAGCGAGTTCCTAAAGTTGTTTCACTTTCCATTGTTATTCGACTGTGTGGATACTTTCTGGCTAAATGGCTAAACTGTTCTTTCACTCCTCTCTCTCTTTCACACTCAACCACAGGATGGGTGGACAGATAGTGCACTAGCAAAACATGAAAATACTGGAAGTGCTTTGTGTCTTCGCCTGCAATTTAAAGACAAGTATTAATCCTGAAATTAATCATATATTTAAATCCAACGAAAATGGTTGATCGCGGGCACGATTTCGACTCATTAAAGAAATATATGGATCCTTGTTGACAGTTTGAGGTAAAGACTGGAGCAATTGGATGGGGAACGCATAAAAACGTGGGTAGGGGGCTGGGGGGTGGTGGAAAGAGACCCTTCCCACCCCAAAAAAAAAAAATCTTTGATTACGTCTGCCTCGGCCGATGAGTGGACTTGACACGAGCTGTCGGGCATGACGTCATACTTTGAAAGGAGGTGTCCGGAGAAGTGGGTGGACTTCCAGGTGTGGATGCCGTCACGCGGGCGTCCAACGAGGGAGGGCATGGGGGGATGCTTCACGCTTGATGTCCTGGCTGCCTCGGCGGACATCATCGTCTCACCTTCAACGTACCGCTTTGGTGCTCGGTAAGCTTCCCCTTTCTTCTTCTTCGCTGCCTCACCTACCCTCCCTAGTACACCCCTGCCCCCCCAGTAGCGCCGTGTGAGGTGGTGTGTCAGGTTAGTGTGTCAGTATTAACATGCAGGTTTGCCGATATCTATCGTTGGACCCCGCACCTGACAGGTCAGTGGGCGGGAGGATTTTTATGGTGAATTAGCAAATGTCTGGGTTTGCATGTTAATGAGTTCGATTCTTAGGGGGCGCCTTCGTACTTAGTAGGCGTGTGTGTGTGTGTGTTTGTCTGTGTGTTTATTTCGTCTCTTCATCTTTTTGTCCACTCATGCAACTTTTTTTCAATCGACATATTTTTTTCTTCTCTCGCCTTTCAATCCATCTTTCATTGGAGCACCACCCATCATCACACCACCCGACGACCTCCTGCCTTCTAATCTGTGCCACCAGCTCCTGAAATTAAAAGATTAAAAGTTCTCAGAAAAAAAACTCGCCAGCATTGCGGCGCTGTTGAGGTTATGAAAGGAAATGCTTGCCGTGCACCCGAGACTCGTCTCGCGGCTTCTAATCTGCCCGAGGGGGAGAAGGCGGGTGGAAGGGTGGTACAGCCCTGTAATGTAATTGCGTAGGAACCTTCTAATCGATTATCGATCTTCATCGTCGGCTCCAACCACGTCCAGGTGCCTCTTAGAGCCACCGCTGTGGCTGCTCACACCTGGATGGAGAGATGACACGAGTTGTTTTCTTTTAAATCCCAGAATTTCATTTTAAAAGGACGCACGCAATCAAGAAAGAGCAAGATTGGTTGGACATGAAGGGCAGAGAGAGGGAGGGGAGGAACAATATGGAAGATTGACAACACGATACTTTTATTTGCGCGTGTGTTCATTTTTAGGATCAGTTCTTCTTTCTCTCACATGGACGTCTCTCTATGGAACCTTTCTTGCCGCCTCTCAGACATCTTCCATAATTTCCTGCGCAAGTCGATGTCGGCCAGATTTAGCTGTCAAATTACTCTCCAGAAGAACGGAGGGACAGTAATTACAGTAATTTGCAGTTGGTAATCGCTGTATAGGTCTTCTTGCATGCGGGCCTGGCATTCACAGTGGGACGGGAGTCTTCGTCAGGTCACTCTGACTGGCTTCTACTTAGAAACCTGCGAGGTTGGCGAGGAAAGATCGACAGAGAAAGGTAGAAAGAAACAATATAAAGGAAGAGTTTGTAACAAAGAACACGACCAAACAACAAAACTATTAGCATTTCAATATTTCACACAAGTTTATACCGAATCGATGGACATATATTTATAAGATATACAAAGATACCAAAGTCGAGATTATAAGAAATCAGATATTTCGAGCAAGAGTCACTGAGTGCGAAAGGCGAGAGAAGGAAGATGAAAAGATGTAATTTAGTAATCGAGGTGATGGGAGAAGAGAAGATGAGGAGGAAACTGATATTAATGACAAGGAGCATGCAGGTGAGGGTGAGCACCTGAGGCAACTGGATGTCATGTGTATGTAGAGTGAGTTATTCCTAGCTCTCCATTTCTAACGGTAATTGCGAGGCCACAGTGGACCTGGTCCAGCTGCTGCGGTGTCAGCACGTGACCAGCTGGGAGTCTGCGCATTATGCGAGGGAAAAGGAGTTACAGCCCTTACTTGCTGTCGATGGGAATCACCAAAGCCTTCCTTTTCAATTTCCTAAGCTTTCATTCGTTCTATTTTTCTCTCGGCGTTGAAAGCGCCATGGCGGGGCACGAGCGTGCGACAGGAAGAAGTTGAGGGGAGGTCACGCTCTCGGGCATGTCCATCACATCACTGCCCTCCATCCTGGGGCCGTGCTCATGAAGCAAGGGTAAACCTAGGGCAGCATGGGCAGGATCAGGACAAGTGTTTTGTTTTCGTAGTGTTGTTCAGACCCCGCTGGTATTGCTTTAGGTCAATTTACACCCAGGGTATCTTTGCCACTGGGGTACAGAAACAGCGGCAGGGGATTGGACAAGGAGGCAAGACTAGTTCTTGATGTCCCAATCTATCCTCGGGGAAAGGACTTATTCTCGCTTTTAACGGCTGCCCCTAATCAAATGAAAAAAAAATTTCGAGAGCGCCACCTTTCGTGTCGTTGAGTGGACTTTTCACACGCTGCCAGACGCATCTGTGACGGGAACCTCACGAAGAGATGGAGGGTGGGGATGCGGGTAAGTGCATACGTACGGCGGAGAGAGACATGGCCGCCCTCAATGTCAGCGTCACAGGACCATCGTGCATAGAGGTGAAAGGTCACGATTGCGACAGTTGACGAAAAAAAAAAACCCATGTGAGATTCAGGTAGACTTTGGCAAAGGAGGATCGACTACAGGCGACTAACGAAAGACTGTCTGGTGAGAAGAGACAGGAGGTCGATCAGTCTCTGGGCGCATCCTCTGGGCTTTCTGGAACCAGCTTAGGTTTCATCTGCTCCAGATGCAGAAGATCTTTCAGGATTAACAGGATGAGGCGCTAAAGCCAAAGAGGATAGGGCATAATGCCCAGCCTTTCCATATTTTCCATATACACTAGTTCCAGAGAGAAGAAGTCTGAGCACAAGAGAAAAATCCACACGCAACACACATTCTCACGTGTTCATTCTAAAAATAGACTGTATTGGTCTGAAAGGTTTCCTGAGTGGCGAGAGCAAGGATTTCCCAGGAAATTACGGGCTGCATGACCAGACGATGGCACTCCACTGGGTGGCGAAAAACATCCACTGGTTCGGCGGCGACCCCACGAAGGTCACCATTGAAGGCCACAGCGCAGGCGGAACTGACGTCGGACAGCACGTGTTGTCTCCCCTTTCGAAAGGTATCGTCATAACCGACGACCTAAAAAAAAGAAAAACAAAAAGAAACCGTTAAAAATATTCGTCTATGATGTTTGGAACATTTTGTTGCTCCTTTTGTTTGTTTTAATTTTTTTTCCTTTCTCTCTTTCTCTCACGTAATCTCTCTCAGGAACTCATACGAACACTTTCACGCACACTTGCAGGCTCGACTACACTTCAAGATGTTCTTATTGTTGTGGAAGCTGCCCGGAAGTGGTTCACTGGGCTACAGGTTGTGTTGACGGTTTGCAGGTTTGTTTCGTTACGCCATCATGCAGAGTGGATCCCCGCTAGCTTACTGGGCGCTCCTCCATCCGCCGGCCACCACAGTGGAGTCCACAAAATCCTTCGTCAAGAACCTGGGCTGCACCCGCACCCACGATATGGCTTTGGTCAAGGAGTGTCTCAAAAAGATAGATGCATGGTACATAAACAATGCCTTTTACAAGGTGCGTATGAACGGATGTTCACTATACAAACTAATCTCACCTTTAACTCTTCACAACGCCCTCTAGTGTGTAGAGGGGAAAACCACGTCTACTTAACAGATGAACCATGAAGAGTTAATTTCTAGGGGTAGGGATCGAGGTGGTTCATGGTTTAAAGTATTTTTTTTTCATTTATCGTTAGTCTAATTTTTTTCCAGACTTTGCTTTGCTTGTAGCCCACCTGTCCTACCTGTGGCAGTGCTTGTTAAATAACATTCAGAGATTCAAAGGAAAACAAAGATTTTTTTTAATTCATAGTTGGTCATTACGTGCATCTAAGTTTATAAAAGTACAAAGAAATCCCTGGTGATGGACTGAATGTTGTAGCATGGTCTAGTTTGGTGGTTTTCCGGTTTCAGCACGCGCCGGGTCTGTACAACTACTCGCCAGTGGTGGACGGTGAGTTCATCCTGGCGCCACCTGAAGAAGCTCTGATGAACCTGAGTCTCAACGGACAGGCCTTCATGACAGGCATCACACAGGACGAGGGTTCGCTAACTAGTGAGTTGTGTGTGTGTGAGAGTGTGAGAGAGAGAGAGTGTGTGTGAGGTTTGTGTGTCTGTGTATGAGTGAGAGAGTGAGAGAGAGCGCTGGAAGAAGACTTTAGTCGAATCATTATAATGTAATTTTGTAAAAACTTCGCTATTCAAAATTTCATTTGAGTTTTCTGTTTCAGTAGGATAAAACCTCAGTGTACCGAGTTCGTATGTCTGTTTGTTTGTTTGTGTTGTAGCTGAGGTCGTGCTGAAGTCGGCCGAGAAGGTCAACCAGCAGTTCCGCTTCGACGAAGACTACCCCAAGGACTACACTCCTCCACCCGTGCAGGCCTTCAGTATGATCCCTGGCATCGAACGTGAGCCGCTGCCCTTGTAGTCAAGCTAAACCCTTGGGCTTTCTCGGCTCAAACATCTCTTAGAACCTGTGATCATGTTTTGAAAATTTTATTTAAAAATGACCCAAGAAACGTACCAAGATGCAAGATATTTGAAACAAGTTTTTTTTTTCACGAAGGCCCTTTGGCTGTGCAATTAAAGGATTTGCTTGGCTTTGATCACGAGCAGCCTGTAAGCTACAATATTTTTGCAAGTAGATAACATTCGCGACAGTTGCTTGAGGCCTGCACCTTCAAACCCCAGTTAATGTGAAAAGTGAGTTTCTATAACTGAAGTTTTTTTTCACTCGGAAGTTCTCAGTTTCAGCAAGTAAATTGAATAATCATGTGTTTTATACCGAGCCTGAGCATTTTTATATCTCTTTTCCGAATATTTTTAGCCTTTTTTGGGAGAGGGGAAGGTTTGCAATTTCCTAGACAAGTTCTGACTACTTCTGTGTTAATATGGAGTGACCTAGGGTCACATACAGACTGAAGTCGCACGCAGAACCCAGGGTGTGTTCTGTTTGTTCTGGGTTTGTGTTTTTTAATGACCCCTTGTTATGTAGCATTAAAAATAATATGGCTGGATAATGTTGAACACATCTTTGGTTATATTTCTAATCATGTTGATTATCCCTTGGTGAGATAGTGTTTCTGGTTTAACACTTACTTAGTGTCACCACATGAATGATGCCCTTGTTCTGTTCTCCAGACCTGGTGTTTCACGAGTACAAACCATGGCATGACCCTGACAACAAGACGGCCAACCTCGTCGGCTTTTCCCACGTGAGTATCTGACCATCGTGAGAACACCCCGGGTGTCAGCCAGCAGAAGGGGCTTCAAACAGGTTTAGAGATACGAAAATCAGTCAGTAATTAGTCAAGAAAGCATCATTAAAGAGAAAGAACTCCATTGTTATAAATTGTTAAAGAGAAGGAGATGTATTGTTAGAAAGAACTTTATTGTCAAGTAGAAGTTGTATTGTTAGAAAAAGTTTTATTTTACCTTCCATTCTTTATGATATTTGTTTCTGTCGGATGAGGGATCGGTTGTGCTTTTTTTACAGCTACAACCATTCTCCATCAATTTTTATGCTGAAAAATACTATTGCCACAATGATCCACAGTCTGTGAACTAGTATTTACTGTTCTGTGGATCCTTCACACGCCCATTGTTCCTTCCATTCATTTTATCCTCTACTTTTCAATTTATCTCAGTTTTGTTTCTGTTGTTCTCTTGTCCGTGAGTGCACGTGACATTTGTCCAATTGGAATCTCATGTCTGGTCCTTGCAGGTGGTTGGAGATTCTACCTTCGTTGCACCTGCCATCAAGTTGGCCCGACTGTTGTCCCGGAGGTCCAAGGCCGTCTTCTTCTACACATTCAACCACGTGTCGGCTCTCTCCAGTCACCCCCTGTGGATGGGTATGGCACCCACCCTGTTAAATAGCACCTACTGTAGCAGCATACCCTGTATCATAGCATCACCTTGTAAACAGGAATCCTCGAAGTTTTGAAATAAGTCTCGCGAACATTTCTTACCAACCTGGTTTGTTGATTGTAGTCCTAGGATAAGTACAAAACTTTTCGTACCTGTCAGACTGCACACACCTTTCATTTTGTATTTTAACTGACACAGAACTGCTAAATGTTTCATTCGTTATAAACAGAGTTGTTCAGACTTAAGTGACTGCTTTGCGATTTTGTCTGTACAAACGAATCTTGTCGAGAGAGAGAATTTCAAAGGATGCTCTGACTGCTCCAGGTGTACCTCACGGCGTGGATCTGTTCTACCTGTTCGGCTGTCCTCTCAGTGGCCATCCCATGCACCAGTATGACGAGCTGGACAAAAATGTCAGTCGCACCTTCATCGACCTGTGGGCCAACTTTGTGAAGCACGGGTAGGTGGCGCTCATCCACTCTGATATGAAACACGGGTAGCTGCAGTCTGAAGGAAATCATAAAGTGTGTTGTGAAGTTCACTAAAGTAATCTTGTTCCCATTGTCTACATTTACTGTTACATCTTGAAGTCTATATTCACCGCTGCTAATTGATGGCCGTCGTCAGCAACACGGTCATGTGACTGATTGATTGACTGGCTGGTTAAAAACAAACAAGTCCCCCCACCCCCAAAAAAACAAACAAAAACAAAACAAAAGCTAACAAGCAAACCAAAAAAAATTAAACCAACAAACCAACGAACAAATGAACAAACTAAATAAAGAATAAATTAAGTAGTCTATAAAACATCTGTACCCTCTTGTCTACTCTCACATCCACCTGTGACGCAGGTACCCCTTCCTGTCATCGAGGCCCCAGGAACCCTTCCCGGCGTTCGAGGACCGGAACCAGTCCTACTTCATGGTGGCCAGCACGCATGCGCAGGCGGATATTCGCGTCGGGCGTCGCCTGCGGTCGCGGCAGGTGGCCTTCTGGAACAATCTGCTGCCTAAGCTGCGCCGACAGGACGCGCCCCCTGGCGGCCTGGCTCCGGGCAACGCCGTGGCCTGGGTGTTCGTGGCGCTGTCCTCCGTTCTCCTCGTCGTCGTCGTCATCTTGTCGTTGTGCGTGCTGTACTTCAAGAAACTGGCGCGGGACCGGTGCATCGTGCACGCTAACGACGAAAAATCGACATCTTAGTCTAGAATATGGCAAATGATTTTTGTTTTTGTTGTTGTTTCCTTCTTCCCTTATTTTAGTTTTATAAGGGGGAAGGGCGAAGGTTGTCTTGGATTGGTTAGTTTTTATTTTTGTTATTTTTATTGAAATTACCTCAGACATGGCGGCTGTTGATGAAATCAGCCAAGCGCGGTTCATACTGCCGTTTCTTCTGACAGTTGAAAAGGTTTCTTTTTTTTCCATATCAGAGTTGTTGCTCAGTGAACATTGGACTGTGTCAGTCACTGCTTGTGTTGTTTTCACCCTTGTTTATGTTTACACCACATAAGGTAGTAATGAGATGACTGATCAACTCTCTCTGTCCCCAAACCTGTACCGTGATTTGTTTGTGTGCGTACACGATTCACTCGTTTTCACCTGCACACCTTTTGAAATCTGTTGCTGCACATGTAATGAGTTTATTATGCCGACAACCTGTAGGTGTTAGCATTTCAGCACAATGGAGATTACATCTACTATTATACTCACAACAAACATGCTGACACCAAATAAGTTTGTGTTTCTGATATGAGTAACTGCGCATTGTCAGGCATTGAACTAGTTCAGTTTGTTTGTGCTCAGTGCTATTTACAAATAGAATACAAATACAAAACATCTTTATTAATTCTTTTTAGGAAACTGTTTGTCTACTATTACTGTATATGAAACATCCGACATGACATGATACCTCAAGCATGACATTAATTATAAAAACAAAAACATTAAGACTGGGCGGTCGTTGACCTCAGCCCTCTGTATATTCAAAGTGGTTTTGTACATATTGCATTGCCCTGCATTTTTTCTTTCTTTGTTTAATGTAATGTAAATCCTCCAGACTGTAAGCAGGATATCACCGTTACTTATTGTTTTCTAATGATTATAATGTAACAATGTCTGAGATAAAATACTATGGGACTGACTTGGATATGCTCAAATAAAAGATGCTATTTACATAAAGTGGTCTGCATTCAGGTTGAGATAACTCTTTCAAGCACACGTTTTCCTCGAAGTTGTCTTCGCTTCGCAGAGGAAACCCTTGAGGGAAGGTGCTGTCCTCTTTGAACCTTTCCTGAGCCTCTTCCCTGCTGACCACAGTCTGCTGTTCACCTTTGTCTGATCATCTGCTGCAATGTTTGTCTCCAGGACTTGGGGCGGGGATGCAAGAGAGAAGAGTATTGAGAGCCAGCATGTGTGTGTGTGTTTTCTTGTTTGTTGTTTATAGGGGCGTGGCTACATTGTAAACATCATTGATGCGCCTCTTATTGTCTGTGTGTTTGGTGCTTGAAGTGTGACCTCAACTCACCCCATCGTCCAACAAACAAAAGAACAAGAAGCTAAACAACATGCAGTATAGGAAAAAAATCATCGTATCACAGGTTGTAGCCTCGTGGCTAAGCTTTTTGTTCAGATGTTACCTTCCAGGCGAAGACTTACCCATCGTCATGGAACCAATCACTTACTTTGCAGTCAAAGAACTTTTCACACAAAACACATTCGCAACAACTTTGGTGAAAAAAGTCTGTAGTTGGCAGGTTATAAACAAAAACACACTTTCGCTCATTTCTCCGACCTTCAGACAATAAACCGCTTAACTGTTTAAAGAATCTACAATACTTTAATTATACAAATATTAGAGCCTAAATGAAGGTTTCACTTTGCCGTCATCTCTATACTCTCCTGGTTTTTTTCTGAGGAATGAATGAGCTTCGATCTTGCATCTGATGCTTTTGCGGGTAAGCTGATGGCATTGACTGTAAACATGATGCAAACATGAAGTTTTCTGTCAAGATGGAGTATGGTGTAAACATGGAGTTTATTGATATAGCCGAACACTTTCATACATCTTGAGCGCTTTACTGTCTGAGTGAAAGTGTGATTTCTCGAGCGTAGAGAGCTTCTTGCTGGTTTATACTGGCTAGAACATTTAATGTAGTTTTGTCAAGGCTGGCAACCTCTTTAACTGACAGATGCTTAAATGCTTTTCTTAAATGAACAGAGGATTCAGTCTGTCTAGAAATCTGCCGATCAGTCATCTTCAAATGCTGACCGAGGTTGGTAGAGCGTCCTTAAAGGACATCCAGTCATCGCCTTTTGGTTTTAAAGTCGTCTGCCTATGAAGAACAGGTAATAGGTAACATGTTGGCAATAGGATAATAAATGAACTGATTAGAGGCTTGCGAAGGAAATTAAATACCTTCCGCCTACTATTAAACCTTCAAAGAACTCTGTCCATCAATAGGAACCGGCTATTCGGAGCATAAAATAACCATCAGGGTACAGCCATCAGAAGAGTCTCCACCAGTTAGTCTTCTAAACTGAAAATCCTGTCCAAGGCTGACCTTTGGATCCGAATGTCCTTGCAGAGAAAACAAGAAATTAAATTTTACAATTAGTGTCCTAACTTTTGTTACACCATCCAAAATAATATTAATTATAAATTGAAAATTCTCACAATTAATATAGCGAGGTAAAATTGCAAATAAATGTGTCTGAACAGCGAGCTGGGCACGATGTGCTGCCTCACTCTATGAAGGCACCATGAGAGAATGATTGAAAAGCGATTATAATGAGATCGATGGCTTGATAGCCTGGACCATGGACTACACGAACATTTGTGTAATTAGTTGGCGTGTAACGGACATTCGTAACGGCTGCCACCAGCGCTAACGTCCACCTGCGTCCTAATGAATTCGAATCAACCAATATTTGCATCTCATGAAAGAGATTATTATTATAATGATCGTTCTTTGAAGAAAAATGCTTTTGGTGTTGCAGCCAAGCTCTTCCACTCCTCCTCCTCCTCCTCTTCTCTCTCTCTCGGGGCAGCCGTTGGGACAAAGAAAATTATTTTGATTCTGACTGACCTATATTTTTGTTAGTTTCTGTTATTATTGTCATGTGCATCTGCTGGTCTTTGATAAATAAACGCTTTGAGTAAATCAAAGGAGTGTTGCCGTCCTTGATGCCAGTCTGGTCCTTTATTTGTCTCCCTTTGAACCTTTCTCATCCGAAGTCATTAACACTACTAGTTGATTAATTAAGCAGAGACAGAATATGGTGTGGACTAAGATATTAAACAGTATACAGACTTTAGCCCTATATTCATCTCACAGTTCCATAGTGCTCAGGGACAAAGCACGCACTGTTAATGCAAGTAATACATTCTCATTTCCCTGAATATAATAATAATCCGCATCATAAAAGAAGCCATAGTTTATACATGAACAGAGGCCCTACCTATCTAAATCGTTTTCAGTGTACTACAGATATTAATCTAGATTTAATACAAGTACCTCCGATTTGTGTATTTCTTAAAAAAATGGTACAGACAAATGAAGGTTGAAGGATGCACAGCTCTTGGACTTGGCACCCTTCAATCAACAGTCGAAACTTGTAGAAACCTTGTTGAGTCTATATAGCTACATATTGTCTTTAGAAATTTTTTCTCTTTCTTCTCTTGGCTTAACGAGAGGGAGACTCGTGTCCCGAGGGGTATATAAAGAAAGATTTTGTTTATGAGGAAATCATAGCCATATCGCGGTTAGTTTTTAGCTATCAATAACAACACCTCGGGTAAACTTTTACCAAAAATAAGCTTGTTATATGTTATATGCTAAGTACAACATATATAACAAATAACATCAGTACTACTCTTAATAAAAATAAATTTTATAATTATAAAAGTTGTTTTCGAAGCAAACTGCTCGAGTACATAAGACATAGAAGTAAAGTACAGATATTGTTGGGACTGAATTGTAAGTGGCTTGTCGTGTCTAGTGCGAGACATATGGAAGGAAGAAACCAACCAACCCTTTCTGCTCATGCGATCCCCCCAACCACAGGTGGCGGTTAATGGACGACTGACCGAATTATACTTTCCCTGAAAAAGTGCAGGCAGTGGGCTTTCTTTTCCTTGGTAAGTCACAGACCGAGATGAGCCTCGAATCAGCAACTTGTATTCATTTATTCATCGACTGGTACCAGTCATGTTGGTCCGCCGGAACTGAACTCGGGTCAAACACGGAGAGATGCAGCGGTTCACAAGACCCGCCATGTGTACCTGTCTTTAGCGAACTTTCAGTTCAAAAGTCGAGATCCAGAAAAACGAGGTACGATAAACAACCCTGTGGTTAGGCAGGTCGTAAATTGTAATAGGTGTTGTGAGGTTATCACTTTTTCTCACATTAAGTTTTTCCTTCCCTTAATTTACTTCGTTTTTTTAACCTTTTGTAATTGAGGTTTCTCAAAAATCCAAAAACCCCTTCTACAAGACAGTTGAGTCTGACCCGTCCTGCAGCAACACGTCCAACTATCACTCCGTTAAAAAAAAGGTCACTACCCGTTATCAGGACAGTGATAAGCGCGTGCAGGTAGAGCAGGTGCTGAAGTAGAGCAATGTGTGCCCGAGCGGATTTCACAATCATACGAGAGCGAGATCATTAAAGCTGGAGGCGGTGGATACCCTCACATCCCCCCAGCACCTCCCTAGATTATAGACCCGTTAATAACCAGTCCTTGCCAACCACCTCACTGACTCGGTTCCTACCTGGTCACACCTGGACGAGCAGGAGTACATCTAGAGTGATTACTGCGCACGTGCATGCATGTTGATTAGACGCTCAGATGTGTGTGCCAGAGAACCGGGATTGTATCAAGATGTAAACAGGAAACGGAGCCCAAGGCGTCACAAATCTATGGCCACCCAGACAGCTCTCGTAAAACCTCTTTTATGCGTGTGAAGTGTTCGAAAATAACTTTCTGTCTCTCTCTCACAACATAGCACGCACGCAGGCTTCCAACGATTTCTATTTTTGAAGAAAAATCATTGAAGCTATTAATTGCATTATTTTTAGCAACAAATTAAATGTTTCCTTGATGTTTTTTGCTGTGTATTTTTATTAGTATCAAGGGATACTATAAAAGCTGTCAGATGCTATGCATACTGTCCATATGTGCCAGCAAAAATACTTCTTTTAATATAATTTTTCATACGCCAGATACACACTAGTTGGATGAGGTTTAGTTCACATTTAAAATATAAAATAATATTAACAATAATTCAACATTTGTTAGTTCAGATTTGGTTACCTTTACTAACTTATTTCGAATCTCCAATGTCGTTTTTTAAGAAAAAAAAAGAAAGAAAGAGAAGAGGCAAAAGGGTGTTGGGAGGTGAAATTACAAGGGAGGTAATTCCTGAATACGTATTCTTTAGCTTCTCTTCAAAGTTATTTCCCTTGAACTGTGTAATTTCCTCAGTGACGTTCAATAGGTGTAGGGCGCGCGAAACATACTAGCTCTTCGGAAAGAAGATATATAAAGTCCAGACTTGAGCACTTGTAGCACAGTGTATGTAGCTTGTTTACATTGTTTGTGATACTCCGCAGCTTTTAACATCACAGACATGTCAACGTGTAACAACATGCGCGTTACTAGAGAGTTAGAAAAGTAAACATGCAGGACACACTTTAGCAAGAACTCGAACATACAAATTCTTCATTTCAAGAAATTATTTTTTATGTTATTATAAGGAAGTTCACGATTGAGCAGTTGATAAGCCCGCGAGACATTGCTCGATAATGGTTTAGAAACTTGCTTAATGGATTTTGCCGACAGATATCAAGCAGATTTCACAAGCTTTTATTTTCGGCCTATTTGTCATACTTCTGCATTTCCGAATTATTAATTTTGACACGATGTGCGCGGAAAAGGGGAAGAAATAGCCTCCTCCTGACACCATCCAATCTGGAAACTTTTAAGAGCCTTTTTAATGTGGCATCCCTCGTTAGCCTCAAACCTCTAAAGTCTAAAGTCTGGCAATCCTCCGTTGTTACCAGTTTCTTGTGGATAGTTGTCACACATTAGTTTGCTAAATACAAGTCGGTAGACGCGTCTAAAGCGAGGCTAGTTGTTCAGGAAACAATGGCTTTCGGCGTACAGAGTAGTCCAGGTATCCAATGTTGTCATCTTCTGTTACTGTTTATATTTGTGTACACCTCAGCTAGCCGAGGGTGAAATATATGAGATGTAAATAAAATAACATTCACACTGCGACAGTCGTGCAGTTCTGGCTGTAGTCACGATGAACCACTTACCCCACCATACGTTCCTCCCTGCTTTGAGAGGACATCTGGCGGAACAAGTCTGGCCACCATCGGAGTCCATTCAGTCGACCTGAAGGCGGCTTTGGAACCTGGCGGAAGTTACAAATGTCAACTAATATGTACAGTAGCAAATATTGTTCGGAATCAATTGAGGGTATTGATTTGGCGAAGCAGACCACGTGACTTCACACGGCATCCAGACGTTGGTCTTCCCCCTTGTCTGGTTAGTACACCATACATTGAATGGACTTCCGTTTCTAGACCCGACAAGCCACTCTATTTTAACTTGTTTCAATCCTCAGCAGCTTCAGTGAACATTTCACTCATAGACCATAGGAACGGACCCAGAATCCTCAAAACTCTACTGAGGTTCCCACTCCGCGTAGCCTGTCTTATTTTGAGGCCAGACATCATACATCATACAACTTCTTTCAGGGTTTTTCGAAAATTTATCAGAAGGTGAAAAGATGGAGTTCACCCTTTCGTGGCTTTCAAAAATTTATCAGAACGCGAACATTGGATTTCCCCAAGGTGCCCCGTTGAGTGCCGCATTTTTAACGAAGACAGAAATAGTCTCATTGGTAACAGCCTTGGCGGAGGGGGAGTACCTGATGTCTACTTAGCAAAAATCTCCTCCTGAGAGCAAATAGGTGTGACAGAGATTGAGTAAAAGAGAGAGAGGAGAAAACAGAGAACGATGCGTGTCTTCATGAACGCTCTGCAGAGAATGTGTAATGGCGGATGGTAAGAAGATATAGTGGATCCCGTAGTTGCACTCAATTTATTTTTTACGCCCCTTATCGCACAAATCACCTGAAACGCCTCAGCTTGGCCCAACCTGTCTAAGCCTTATCTAATTAGTTTCGTCCTCGATTTGTCTTTTGGCGGCCATGCCCACCAGACTTGGAGAATGTCAGAAGGAAAAACCTTTATCTTCGCTTGGTCCAACGATAGATGCGCAAAGTTCCGGAGGAACAATATTCTGTCGGTACAGCTCTTAAAGACAGAGTCTGAGAGGTGCCCCGCGCTTGGCATCTAGAAAATTCGGGGAAAGTAACCAGTCAAGGAGGATAACATTCTTGTGGCCATGGAAGCGACCCCTTGCCACCCGCAGTCTGTCCTTTCTGTTCATCCTGACATCAGCTAAATTACAGGACCCCCGGCACCTCGGTCTGTGCATCATCTCTCACACATACACGACTTGTACACCCTTCGCCAGCTCGGCACTGTTTCATTTTAATGACTCGCTGGCCGACAATTTGGGGAGAAAATTGTGTCCGGAATTCTCCTAACTGTTTTAGACTTGTTTGTCATTCGGTGAAACGTTTTATCTGGTATTTTTTTCTGCCTCTTTCCCGTCTTTCACATTCGTTTCTTTAGCAATTTATTTGCTGTCTTAGTAAAAACATACTTTCATGAAAAATACCTGGTTATTTCGTGAATCCGTATTTTAATTTAAAAAATTTTAATTAACAAAAATGCTTAATTGCTATGATTGGAATTTAATATGTTAGTGATGGATGGTATTCTGAGCGGTAGGAGTAAGCGTTTAGTCTGTATGTTAGGAATGACGCTTTCCCTCTTTTTTCCTGTGGAGTGATACCGTGGCTCATTTTAGAAGAAGAAGAAGAAGAAAACATGAACTATCATTTAAATACTAAAGTGTATCAAAAGAAGACTGATAAATGACATCCCTTGTTGATTAAGCGAACTTCGAGAGTACTGGAGGAATGTATAATGTGTAATGATGCAATGGAAATGGGAACGACGCTGCCAATGTTTTGTGAGAAACACAGTCACCTGACTGACCTTTGACCTCACTGAAGCTTTGCTGTCGTCTGACACAGAGTTTGGTGATGGTTTGAAGACAGGAAATTGTCTGCACACAAGGACCACGCCCCAAAGGTTACTTGGCCAAACTTAGTACATCTGCTACTCTTTGGCGGGGAAGGAAGACAGAACAGTAAACTGTTGTAACGCGAGTAGATCGCGTTGGTCACGTGACCCACCGCGATGTAGTCAGCTGTCCATGTGATCACAGGAGATGGTGAATAGCAAATGTGTGAAAGTACGGGCGTGTGAAGAGGAGCTCGTTAATGTTGTATGTGCAGTCCGTATCATCTCAAGAGAAGTATCTTACCATCGCTCTTCAGTCAACGAAAAATAATTAAAAAATAATAACGAGAAAAAGGTTACAAAAAGTGATGGTACCCGTCTTTCAAATAAATGTACATAGCCGCCTTTGTAAACAACATTTCCTCTACAAGGAAGACTCAAAGAGACCGTACATCATCACCTTGCCATCATTAACTCCGATCAAAAGACTTCAAAATAGTTCCGGTGGGTTCCTTCTTGGAGATAAAAAATGTAATGTTTTAACGATTTGCTTTCATCAAGTATACAGAAAACACTGGCAGCCACTACTCAGTTACAACAGAAACGCTATTTTAAATTAATTTTTGTCAGTTCTGTAGTTTGCTGGCTCAGGGCTTCAGGGTTTCACTGTCTGGAATCACTGACCATTGTCAACTGATTAGCGTCTTTCACGGAAGCAAGCAGCTACTCAGTCTGACCATGGACTATACTTGAAATGGACTGCTGGCAGACGAATTCTCCATGGTAACTTAGAGAATGCAACCTTAGCAAATGAACTTCCGGTTTCGCTATCAGCAAGAAAGAATAGACGATACGAGTTTTTTTACTTTAACGAAGGTATAAAAGTGAAAGCACTGTAGCCTGTTATGATTTTAGTTTGATGTCGATGATTTTCGCAAAAAACAATAGACATTCACTAAACAATACATTTATGGTAAGTATACTGCTGACATTAACAATTTCGGTGAGGACCATGCTCAATGTCCTGTGGTTTAGGAAGGCGGCTTTCAAAGGGCTCACCGAGACCTGACAGCTGACCACAAGTTGGTCTCGGCAGATCGTCAGCAGTCCAGCCATCATCCTCGGTCTGACCTGATGTTCCCTGCACGATGATAGAAGGTGAAACCCGTTGCCTGCGCAAGTCCCGCCAATAAGCTAGAAAATAGTCCCAGAAATTGGGCGTTTACAAGCGGTGATCGGGGGTCAGAGGTCAACGTCTCCCTCCGACGCGTGCCCGCCGTGTATGACGCGCCCGTCCTCCTTATCCGTCAGATAGAGGGCGCGTCAGACGACCGTTCCTCCACACAATTAGCCTATCAGTCGCTCTTTGATAGCGTGCCTGAAAAGGAATGGCAAATCCACGAGGGGCAAATTTGCTAAGTGATAGCACTTCCCCCAGAGGCCCGTCTAGCCTCCGAGTTTGGCATGGAACTGCGATGTCCAGAATGGCAGACCAGACTTCTAACCGCCGGTGCCAGATGCGCCCGCTACAAATAAAATGGTTTGTGTCACGGCACAGTAGGGAACTGAAACATTCAGAACGGTTAGGCTTTGTTTTTGGAGTGTGAAATATAGTTACAATGGAAACAAAATATTTGCCGAGTAATGCATCCAGTTTCCTAATATTCACTAGAAGGTAACTTTACCTTAAATAACGGCATTCTCAGGTGTTTAAATTTCCACAAAATATAAGAGTAAAGGAAAATATGTGTGAGCTAGAGAATGTAAGAAAGGTAAACTATCGCTCGTCAATCATAAATATATAGCTTTTTAAACACATCAAACAAAACTACATTCACGTGTTATTAATGTTTATCGTGAATGTGGGTTTTATGGACTACACAGGTGATAGCAGGCGGCGAGGGTTTTACTCCTTAGAAGATGGAAGGATGCAGAGGAAGATAATAAAATTAATGGCACTGGGCAAAGGCAAGGCTACTACATTATGAAATGTTCTAAACTAATATTTGTGTTATCTTCTGTTCTCTATTAGGTATGTTTACGTGTGAGTGTATGTCAGTGAGAAAGAGAGATATTTCAAAATATTGTTTACTTGTACTGGTCACTCTAGTTATGTCTGTTATGTTGCTATGTTTGGATCTGTCTGTATGCTACATCCATTTTGTGTTGATATTTATTCAATTTGTTTTGGTTTTGAGCCTTCTTAGTGAGGAAATACTCTACATAAATACATTATTATTATTATTATTGATGATGATGATAAGTAGAAGGAATTATGGCAGTTGCGAATGAAGTGAGTTTTTGCTTGTGGAGGACAACTCTATGTGACCCACTGAAGGAAACTTTGATAACAAGTCTAGTCAAGAAACAGCTACACGTCCACACATTTCATTCATCCTAAACGGCGTTCCTTTATTCATGCTGAATGTTTTCATATATCCAACGTGCAAAACAATAAAACAAGCACATAAATAAATAAAAATAAACTCAGGAAAGCTCTGTAATAAGTATTCCTTGGCTTCACCAGGCTCCACCAGACTGCAGGGAGTCAGGTGAGAGGACTCGCTAATTGACCACAAAATTCTCATTACGCAACGAGAGTCGATGATAAACCGATAAACTACAGCTTCCACATGTCACGTGACATGGTTATCGGACCGATAGTCGGCGCCACTAACCGAGGCTACATGCTCAAGAAGCTGCAATGTGAGATGCTCTCACCGAGACGAGTTGTCTTGCGTCTGGGCGCGATGACCGCCCTTTGGCCGAGAAGAGCAGACGAGACTTTTCAAAGTCCTTTATTCCGATGTTTACGCAAAAATAAAAAATAAAATTCATTAATTCGTCTCTTTATCAGGTCATCTTACTCGATAGAATTTCCAGACATCTAGACACTTGCCCCAGGTTTGTGTCGGTTCTGCGATGTGTAATCGCGGACATTTAAAGAGTCGTCACCGCTGATGTGTGCCATGCATTCACCTGCCAACGTTTGTCTTTGGCGAGAATCGAGCCTCGCCGGTCCTGCCTCCAGTTAGACCCTTCATTCAAGATGGCGTGTTATCAGCACCTCGTGGATGTCGCCAGTAATGCGCATCTCTCTCCTCTCCGCGTCAGAACGGTGTTAGAAACACTTGCCTCACCTCTGGCAGGGACGACCCTGGGACCATTAATTACTGAGCAGCTATCAGTAAAACGCGGGAACACAAACCATTGTAAATTTTAATATCGCCAGCCCCGACGATATTGGACCTCCGCGAACAGGACCGATAACCGTGTCAGCATCATCGCTGCTCGTAAACATTTCACAGATAAACACTCTTCTCCTCGCTGCTGAGTGAACCGTCGTTGGGTAGACACACAGAAAGGGACGCTACTCTCAGACCAACACTCAGGTGCAGTTGTTTCTCCTCAAGAGATTTCCGGAAATTCAGATAATACCGGAAATGTAGGTGAGCTGGGAAGGAAGGAGTCAAAGGAAAAGGAAGACGAGGGTGAAAGTGGAGGTCGGGGTGGGGAGGTTGGGAGGAAGTCAAAGAGACGATGGGGGAGATGAGGGGTTGGGGTCGAGGGGTCGGGAGGAAAAAGCATGATGACATTAGGTGACGAATAGTTGATGTCATCCAGGTCTTGCAGTGGGCGACAGGGTACAGAAGGTGGATGTGATGGTGGAATGTATTTGTGGATTTCATAATTTGCGATGAAGTTTCTTCCTATTTTTCTTTATTCTATGTTTTGTGTTTGCGTGTCTGCCGTTATGTCTGACAGTGATGTCCCTTTGCCGTACTTGCTTGAAGGAGCTTGCTCTCTAGCTTTTGTGTCTTTTAATGAGTTAATTTTGCTTTTATTGCCCAGAACTTTCCCTGAGCATTGTGTTGTGATTTTCATAATTATCCTAAACTGTTTTCTCTCCCGTAAAGCCTCTTCGGCTTGTGCGCATCGACTTCATGGCAACCAAAGTGTAATGCGACATCTCTGCTTATTAACCATGGCAGATGCCATCTACCTTCAGGTTGATAGACGGAAAGAAGGGAAAGACTAAATAAACACGCAACGATAAAGCAATTGCTTAGATATGATGATATTAGTGTGAGTTTTGAGTGGTTCTCTTGAGAATAATCTCCTTCCCAGTCTCACTGTTACACGGCTGTCAAGAAACTGATTCTTGGTTCCACAAAGCTACATAGTGATACAACATGGCTGCTTCTTCAACAGCACGCAACTTCTGCCATACTCTGCGATGATGGACAATGTTGATGCGGTCTTCCAGGCTAGTAATGCCCTCGACCACCAATGTTCCTAGGCTGATGGCCGCAGATGGCCTGTTCGACATTTCATGTTGGTCTGCTTCCACAGCAATGATTGGTATTGGTACCATATTCCTGTCCTGTTGTTGGAAAACATCAGTCTAGTCATCAACATTGTCGTCATCATCCTCATCTTTGTCGTTGTCGTTTTTTTTTCTGCCTGTCGTGTATTCTAGTTCCTTCCTCCAAAGGTACAAGTGTACATGTCTGGCCTGCTGCTTGGTACAAAACCTTTCTTGTTGCCCTTGATGTTTGCCAAGACCCACAACCAGATGTTTCTGCTCCTGCAGCCCTCACCCCATCCTCGTGTCATTTACCTCCAGACCCTCACCTGTAATTTTCTTTCATAAAGCTTGTGACGGAGACCGTCTGCTCCGGGTTCACCTGTCACAGCAGTGGGAGGTAGGAAAACAAGAACATTAACCCCCCAATAAGCATCCGCGTCCTCAGCTTGTGAAATGTGAAGCACGTGTGTCGAGGGCTGTTAAAGTTTCTTTGTTTTAGAAAACGAAGACGTTTATTAAGCGAGATCCTGTCGACACGGAGAAGATAGACATTTCATGGCCTCGTTAAACCGCCTGTCGCAAAGAAATAAACATTTAATTATGCTCTTTATGATGAGAAAGATGGCGCCTGATAAAAGACACGCAATGAATCCAGAAGATTGGTTGTTGAGGAGGACTTCTCAGATCTTTAATACAAGGTTTCTCTTACAGGTCCTCATAGTCTTCAGTTCAAAATAACATCGCTGTTCAAGTCCGCGATCTGCTGGGCTGACTCAGTTCATGATGTTCTGGAGCTTGAAAAGGCTCTCACCTAATAATCACGTGATCAGACGAAAGAAATATCTCCTTGGTTATATTTCTCTGAATAAATTTCTCTTGCTAAGATTTAATTCTTGCTGTTCTTTTGTGTGGGGTGGGCAGTGTGTGTCTCACAATCATTTTCTCGCTTCTTTACATAAAAGACTAAACCACAAATAAACTTTTCCTTCATAAGCAAACATTAAGAAAAAACCATTTATCCAGTACATAAATTGTGAAGTATTTTTCTATTATGACAAGGATAGAGGAATTGTATAATAAACTGCTTGAGGTAGTAAATACTCGGTGGTTGATGGTTGATAGAAGCAGGTTAGATTCAGCGGCAGTCCTCTCGTCTTGACAAGTGAGTTTTCAATAACATTTATATCTCTTTCTCCATATAACTAGAACCTGAATAAGCCTGTGTGATAATCACATTAACTGTCATGCCAATGTTATTTTATTTAGTAAGTTTTAAAAGTTTGGTAGTAAAACTTTGTGTCAGAGGAAATATTCTCCTTTTCATTAAAGGTGACTTTGTCCCGTGGTTACCGATCCCCATGAAAGTCCTTTTGAAGCAAGCTTTGTGAAGTCCCTAGAAAGAATCGTTGCAGCTTCAAGTATACAAGTAGACCCATAAAAAAGATATTATTTTGGACTGGTGCTCAGAAGGATGTTTCTTCATGCACAAGCGAAATAAATGGCCGCCAGACAAAGGCCACAAACCAGAAGAACACGAGACTGACTTTCCGATGATGAGATGGCGAGAGGGTGAACCGGATCCTGGTCTTTGATGGTCTTCAGAAGTCCGCCAGACACGGCTTGCCCGCCTGGTCCTCACGTCGACGGCAAAACAACAACAGCAGTAAAGCTGTTTACGAGTGGAAAGCCCAACAGAGGTGAAACCTGAAACTTGATAAGAGAAACAAAGATGAAAGAGCCGTTGGCGACAGCCGGAGATCTTCCACAGTGAGGCTCTGATGTGGAAAAAAACCACAACACACCAGCAGTAAGAGGTTTTATATCATCTCTTCAAGAAAAAAAAATCACTCGTCTCTAAATTCGTTGGTCTGACTTATTACAATACTAACCTTTCCTATCATCATCATTATCGTTGTCGTCGTCCATTCGTCTTTTATTGAGTTATTGTCCATTAAAAAATACAAATGTTGCCATGGAACTTTTTTGTTCGTTAAAAAGTAAAGATGTGAACAATTAATATAATTGTACATTACAAATCTTATCAGCCATATTGTATTTTAAAAAATTGTGTTCCGTTTGTTTTTATTTTCACACGATGGATGTGGCGGGTGGTGTCTAGCACAACTGTTTTATTCACTCCCTTCTGCACACGACTGCAGACAGAGGAGGCAGGCACAGTGATGGAGAACTGTTTAATGTCTTACGATGATTGCAACCTGAAGCTGCGAGTGTTTATCTAACTGCTTGACACCGGTACCACGAAACAGACTTAAAAGTCAGGGTGATTGGAAATGTCCAACTGTGGAACAACAACTGTCCGAGTGAATGTAGCCAAGAGCCTGGCACGTGCCTCGAGGTTAAGGTCACGTGGTTTGTGACGCAACACGCGGTCAGTTGTGAAGTCTGGAGAATGTGTGCTGGAGGCTGACTAGTGAGAGAGTCCAAATGTTTTGATGATTTAATCGTCTTTGTCACTTTCTTTTTGCACTCGGTGTTCTACGCTGTAACAGGAATTTGAACAAAGGAGAAAAATTAGACATTTGTAGGGAGGACAGTCAGTGCCTCAACTTTATCTTCTTCATTAATTTTTGTTTTTCGCGCTTTGTCTCTGTGGAGGAGATCTGATTCTAACTCCAATTTACCGTTCCTGGAAACAGAAGAAGGCACGAGGTGGGAATCAAAGAAAAAAAGGAGAGCGCAGAAGTAGAGAAAATTTAATTTACTCGGCACCGCCATCTAGTGGCAAATGGTCCCAGCCATTTGTCTCCCCCTGACAGACAGATTGTAGAATGAAGCAAGATCACAATGTGTTTGTGTGTGTGTGAGTGGGTGGGTGGGAGAACACATGCGAACAGATGCTCCGAGGAGAGTGACTTATGACCAACACCTTGCCGATACAAGAAGTTGTTTACTTGTCTTCTCCCGATTCGTCAAGGAGGCGGATGTAAACGAGATGTTCTCGGCAAAATGTTGTTTACTGACCTGGCAAAACAAGCTGAAATTTAATGCAGCGAATCCAATGAGATTTGCCACTTAATTAACCGCAGACTGTAAGTCTTCAGTTTAATTTCGCTTTTGGGGCTGGACGTCCATTGTTTACCTCAGAGCAGGAATTGTGGGAAATGAGATGGGAGGTTCGGCGTCCACCCCACCATGGCATTGTCTATAAAACTTGATATTATCTGAACTGTCAATTAAATCTCTGCAACTAATATTCACAGACATAATATATACCACCATTCTCACATTTTGAACTGCGACACTAAACTGTTGTATCTCAGGTGTGACACCGTGAGACCTGTGACGAGTCCGTTGCTATTGTTCTTTCTTCACATTATTTACGGCGCACGTGCGGCTGTGGGATGCGGCTCCCCAGTGACCTCCCCGACGACAGGAGGACGAGGTCAGCGCAGGAAGGCGGGACGAGAGGAGGGTGAGGAGAGAGCGATGTCGGGTATCGTTAGCACACCGTTAGGATGCTGTTAAAAAAAAAAACCTTGGGCAGTGACATTTCCCGACTGCTTCTCGATAAACACAGATGTGGTGCTGGAAGCTTCTCGCAGCTTTGGCAACGGCCTGTCTATTATTCCGCAAACTCCAACCCGTAGGTCTGTGATGAAACGTGTTATCAGAATTGTGATAACTGCTGCCAGGTCTGACCTTTACTGGGTGAGGAGGAAGACATGCTCACGCACGCACGCACGCACGCACGCACACATACACACACAGATGTGAGGGTGTACGGGAGATGTGTAAGAGCATTGTGGCGAAACTACACCTTGACCAATTCCAAACATCAAAACAAGCTGGACCCCTTTCGCCGGTCAATAAGCACCTGACCCCGCACACCCGGGTGAAGAAGTCACAGGCCGCACAATCCACGCAGGGCAACAGACTTACAGAAGACTGTAGTCGGTAAAGAATAACAAACCTCTTCTCCCTCAAAGACATGGACGTCAAGTTTCGGTTGCCGACCCGCGCGAAATGATTGGCTGACTGGTTCCCAGGCCGTCCTTCCCGACAAGCCTCGGGAGCTTCCTGCGTGCTCTCCATCTTCAGAAGGTGGCAGCGTGTTTCAAGCGCTCTCCCCTTTCTTCCCTCTGTTGGGTTTGTTCTCAAATTAACCGTGCACTCCTTCCACGCCACCCCCCGGCGACTGCCTGCAAGTCTCGGAGTGTAAATTTAATGGTTGGTTTCTTGTCAACATAAGCCTTGAGTGCTACCTTCCAAAGCTATCATGTGTGCCCGCTAAAAGTCGTTTTTTCTCGCGCGCGTGGGAGGCGGCGTTGAAGGAGCTGGTCTTTAAACAGGAAGGGCCAGGCCCGTGAATCGTGAGCAGTAATCAGCCTTCATTGTGCTGCTGACAGTATCAACATCGTCTGGCCGGAAGAAGCGGTTAGTCTGCCCACCCCTCCAAGACCGTTGGCGTCACTGCGGGATTGAAGACCGAGGTACAGACACTCAGCGGCCACGAGGATGGGTAAACTAGACCCTGACTGCGGGTACTTAGGTTCTTTAGTGCTAATAACAAAAGAATTTGTGGAAAGTAAAACGCGTTATGAGAGAAAAGTGGCACACCGTGACAAGTCGAGAGACGAATCCGATTAAAGGCCAACCCGAGTCAAACAGGAATTAGTTACACACGGAGTTGATGGCAGATAAATCCTTTGTTTGTTAGAAAATGGGACAGGTCAAAATACGACCCTTGGCTTCACCTAAATTCTAACTTCTACCTTTGTTTTGCTTCAAACACCCTTCCTACTACCTTCATGCATGATGTTCTGCAAATGGAGCTTGATATGAACATAAGGTTAGACATATCACTCCGTCCACATCACTCACTCTGGAATCGCTGTTGGCCAGGAAGCTTGAAGTAACTTAGGACACATCCTTGTCTTTTGAGAATCATGTTGAACTCTTGTCTACAAGTCCATTTTGCTTGAACTGCCTGCGATCCTCCACATTATTCGTCTCCTCTCTGTTGTTTCCACCAACCAGCTGATGTCGGTGTTTGTGTTGTCCAGATTCGACTCCTGTAACTGTTTGTTGTTCCCCCTGAACACCTGGAAAGTGTTCTGAGCTCGCATCTGTGTGTGTGTTTGTGGGGAAATGTACTATATAAATCTCATTATAATTATTACACACACGCACGAACACGCACACACAAAGCGGTCGAAACCCAAGGACTTCAAAGAAAGAGGAGCTTACGGGAGGACGGGCGGCCTGTGGAGGTGTGAATGGCGGCTAATTGAAGGGCGGTGTGAGAAGTGAACCCAGCCTCCCCAGGAAACAGCAGTGGCGGTCCTCGTCTTCCTGTGACTGAAGGAATGGGCAATGGGGCGAGTGAGACATGTGGGGCTACCCAAGCACGACCGTGTGTGTCGGTCTACGTCGGTCCCCCACAAACAGAGGCTGGGGGACACGAGACAAGTACAAACTGCTATTAACTACTTTGAACGATCTGATGCATAAATGGTGGTAGAGGAAGTTTAGAAAGTAATTTCTGTGTACAATGTTCACATTTTCGCTTTATAAAGTATATTATACGGATGCCGGATCTTAAAAAATGGAATGGCAAAGAGAGAGAGGGGCTTTTTTTTTTTATCATTCTTTGCTTTCAGAGTGCGGCGAAACCGAGGCTCCACCCACCAACATGATAAAATTGTTCCTCTCTTTTTGTGTAAACAAACTCTGTGATACGGAGGCTCATCCCCAACCTACGGAGGCTTTGTGCTGCACCCTGCGCCATTCCTCGGATAAAAAACAAGTCCAAACTAATAAATTCTCGCCTTTGTGTTCAGATCTTTGTCTTTTAAAGTGAGCTTCTTCTCTTGTTTCCTCGCTTCCTCTTCCCCATCCCAGCTCTGACACGGTGGGTGGGACAAAAGGGAAATAACTTTTGCACCACTTGCTCTGATGGGAGGAGGAGGGAGGAGGATGGTTAACGAGGACGCGGTGTTTGCGTGCATTAAGCCTGCTTCACACGGTTTGACTTTAATTTCACACTCGCACAATTTTTTAAATTTATTTTTAATTCTAGTTTGTCTATATGGGTAGTTAAGGAGATATGGTGTGTCGGGATAGTACTCGTCTGCACTAAGCAGGTAATCCAATGTGGAGGGAGAGAATTAGTTTTTTTAAAAAAATTGTTTAAAACAGTTTGACGAAACTGCGACCATACAGAAGAGGAAAGCAGCAAGGAATATCAGCATTCTTGATCAATCAGTCCATCCTCCCTAATGTATCGAATATCTTAAAAGAAAATTTTAATAGAAAAAAAAATGAACAAACTAACAGGGCCTGGGAATATTTTTTTTAAAAAAAAAGGGAAAAAATGAAACAATAACTGGCTCTACCGGCGTCTTGTAGTGTACAGCTCCAATGAGTGCTATTCACAGGTAGTCGACAGGGCGCAGGAAGTGACCTCGTAACCCGAGCCGCCCGAGATAAAGGGACAGCATCAAGCTGTCGTGTTCCTGCGCGAGCTTTGCCAGATAGACTCGTTCCCAGAGCCTCGCTTAATCCTCCTTTCCTCCCCACTGGCCCACGCACCAGCAGCTCGGGGGGTCAGGGGTGGGGACAAACACATCCACCCGTCACGCCTACAGTCGCTGTCATCCAACACCACCACCAGCGCCGCACAACTGCACACCCAGCTGGCATACGCTTCCACGATTTATCGGGGTGGCTGGCCTAGCGGAGGAGGCCGGCGAGAGCACCCGGAGAACCGTAACAGTTCGGGGGGATACTTAACATTTAAATAACTGCGCTCTGGACTCCGGGTTTGAATGACACGGTAGATTTACGGATAATTAAGCTTTTTTTCAGTCCTACCTGAAGAAAGGTGTCGTGGGTGAAACGTGTCTGCTGCTTGTGGAGCTTGCAAACAGCGGTTTAAACTTTTCACAATCCACCGGAGACTGGAGTAGATAATTCGAGAGGAACTGGCCTTCTAGTTTGGCATTGGCAGCAAATTAACACACAATGCAACCTTGGCGCCTAGATATATCACTGGTCAACGTGCAGGTCAAGGGTTTGACCTATTAATAAGTAGGTCAGTGTGACCTGCTTAGATTGACCTGCTTAGCAAGCGCGTCGTTTATTTTCGTTTTGCTGGAGAACATTTGTGTTCACTCCTGTAATGAGTGATGAGGGTCCTTATAAAGTAGCCTCCTAATCTCTCGGTGGTTGGGGGTGATGTGGTGTAAGAGACCATCTTTCCTAGGTCCATCCTTGTCTTCGCCAACTCAGATGTAATGTTTGACTGTAACTTCTACATTAATAATGTAATGTACTTTGTATATGTCCCATATACTACACAACCCTCCCGTTCAAATATTCATTACGCATATAGTATGAACCTTAGGAATAGGGTTGAGATGGGGGAGGGCACAGGGGTGGATGGAGGACCATGCTACACCCGAGCTCAAAACAATTCTTGCCCGAGGCTGTCGCATCCCCTCCCTTCAGGGCTCTCTCTATCTTTTGATGTCCGCGATTGAGGCAGACGAATCATGGGAATGCATATCTTAAGTGTATTACTGCGCGCCATCAAAGCCGCCATAACCGGGATGCGATCGTCGTGTTGACTAAGGTGCCTCGTCACCGTCACCCCCTTGACACAGTGGTTATACCCCCCAACCCCAATCTCCACCCCAAACACACACTTCACCTGCCTTTCTCTTCCAGCGCTCATAACTGATGACTTGGCAGGTGAAAAAAAAAAAAAGAAAGAAAAGCCGACTGTAGTAGTTTCAAGTGAACGGCTCCCCGCCACTCTTCCGGCTGCGGCGAAGTTAAGCCGCCGTCTCAGGTGGGTGGACACTTTGTCAGAGAGGAACAAATTTGAGATCACTTGGAATCAACTCTGTACACCAATCTCTTCTGTGTGAACTAGGTGGAGCACATCCTTGCACACACACATTCTCTCTTGCTCCTTTTCTCTCACACTCACACTTTATTCTAAAACGCACTATTTTTTTCTGGACAAACAGGAATGCTGAGGCTGATATTTTTTAAGGCTCTGGTTCTGCTTTATTGCGAATCGAGCTGCTTTATCCGCTTCTTCGTTTCCTTTTATTCCTATATGAAAGGAACCCACAGAAACTTAATTTCACCATTTGCTTTGTAGATCTTATTTATGAGAGTGATTATTTCAATCATGATGTCTATTCTGATAGAAGTTTGAGTTTGTTGGGCCTTGAGTGCTGACAATGAGTCAGATACTACAAGATACTCTCGGTTCGTCGTCTCCTTAATTTTGTCTAGAGTGTTGTTTGTATAACATTCAGTTGAGCTGTGTATATCGATGCATGGTTTGGGAGTCTGGCTGACAGGAACATTGTTCGGGGAGTAAACCTCCTGTCCTGTTAGAGTTAGGATATCGTAATTCGTCTGTGGAGACCAGAAGATGGTATTTGTATGGTGTAGTAAGATGGTTGTGAGATGGTGTTTGGTAGTGGTGCTGATTGTTTTGTTTCTGTCCCCTTAACTTTTTTATCAGGTAGGGTATGGTGCGGAAAGAGGAGCTGTGGAGGGATGAGCTTCGTATGAAGACTGCAAGCAGGCACTTGATGTCTGAGGAGTAGAATGGTTGATGCTGGCCTGGCTACTACAAACCAATGATGCCTTTGTCAGTTTGGTGGTTGTCTGAATAAAGTTTATTTGTTAAGCGAAGTCCTTCATTTTTTAGGAAGATTAAAATCACAAGTCTGAGTACCTGGGTGGGATGAAGGTGAAGGAGTGGGGAGAGTTACCAACTTTGCTGTAGCCAGTAGAGTGTTTTCACGAGGATTTTTTTCCCTGTCATTCTCACACACGTGACACCTTGACCTTTTGAAAAAAAAGTTCCTACTCTGCAAGTAATACAGATGGCAGCTCGCCCCGGGTATCGCACGATCGGATGGATCATGAAGCGGTGTCGACCCTTCTAATTCGTACCCTACACACGACAAACAAACACAACATTTAGTGAAACGATGCACCTGTGGGCTCTCCGGATGCTGATCCTCACACCCTCCCTCCCTTGCTAGCTATGATACGTGGCGTAGTGATATCTTTTCATCCGCACTATGGCCTCATCCTTGCACCAGGACCGGGACGACCGCTGCAACTCCGACAAGGCGTTGACTGATTTCGGGTACACAAGCCACTGGGTAGGAATCACTCAATATTTGATAAACTCTTCGATAACTCGATAACAGCAAGATGTAGCTAATAAGTACGAGATAAAGGGCAACAGCAAGCAGTGGTCGGTTGGTGGCACTGAAGAGGTTAAAGCCTGTTAATAGTAAGTAGTTAACGATTGTGCAACGAGCGCAGGGAGGTGCCGGGGAACTGTAGACTGAGCGAAGGTGAGACATGTGAATGAAGGAAGAACAAAAGAGACCCAGGTTACCTCAAGGGGCGTAGCAACAGTTTGTACTTGACGTCTGCCATCAGACAGTTAGTCAAGATTAATGACACCGAGCTGGAGCTCGGGATTAGCGAGGGATTGTCAGCTCCTGCATGTGAGGAGGTATCTAAGGGTACCTCAGATTAATGCCGCATAATGGCAGTTGGGGAGTCGGGTGATAAATGTGTGGCAATGGGGGTTAGGTTCTGATCGTCAGTCGTGGTTCAGACAACAGTTGGAATGAAGCTTCCACGAGTTCTGTCACAACAGACGCCATCATGGACGTGACGGCCAGTCGATAGACACGATGTCAGGAGCGACAATCCTATTGGTATATGAAAGGGCTTGTATTAATCCCCCTTGCTTGCTTAACTTTTTAAATCCAATTTCACTGTGAACTCCTCGAAGACATAGAGGTTCCAACGATGACGATCACTTTGGCGATTTCCCTCGCACAGTAAGCAGCGATGTCATCAGAGGTCGTGACCCTTACATTGTCCACACAAAGGTCAAGGCTAACTCTCCATGATGGTTTATCTACGAGTGAAGATGCGAGTAAATACACTCTTTTAGAATATAATCTCTTTCCCTGAAGTTCTTCCCCATCTCCAATTCAAAAAGCCATGCATGAACGCTCGTGGACACTTGAGGGGTTCACCACGGCCCCTTCTGATCCTTACCTTAAATAGACCCTCGGTCCAAGATGCACTCGTGTCCCCTCAATCTCTCTCTCACACACACACACGCACCTCTGGGGTTACAGGTTGAGCTGGGTAGAGTAAGTAGGTCTGCCTCTCACCGCAGACGATGAAGGGGTTTGAGGGGGGAGGTGGAAAACGGAGGGAGAGGCAAGGTTGCATGCCCCTTTGCTTAGTGTTTGAGGACCAAAATGGATGCCGTCCAAGGCCCCGGCCCGTAACCGAGACTGACACATCTAGTGGAGGGCAAAGCGGATTTACTCTACCGTTGTTGTCCTCGCGACAGCCTGCTTGCCGCCATGGTAGTTCCTACAGACCCTCCCCTCACCCACACCTCCCCCTCCCGTGTCACAGTTTGGACGAGACCTCACAGCAGGTATCTCTCCCCCCGTCACCCCATCACACCCTCCCTCTTCCTTCGTCCCTCTCTCCTTCTGTTCTCTTGTTGACGTTACGTCGCCGTGAGTGATCCTCCCCTGATGAACCGCTCGGCTTGCAGGTATCCATCATCGCGTGCTCGTCAGACGACGTGTTATACAGATGTTCGTCAGCTCGCGTGCGGAGCCCATCGCTCCGGAGTCAAAGCGGATTGATGGCCGCTAAGAAGACATTACTACGAGGCTGGGATTCACGTCGAGGCTGTAGGTAACAAGCCGGTGAAGCTGCCGGTAAACTTTGACATCACTTTGCGTACAGCCAACCACTGATGTAAAACTGCTGGACAGAACCTACGAACCTTCAAAACTCGCTGAACCAGCACCCGGACATCTTGCCACTCCAAACATCATGCAGGCCACCCGACTGACAACCTACCTCCTCAGTTTTTAAATCAAACAGCTAACAAACAAAAAAAATAATTGAAAAGGGTGTGCAACGTTGAAAGATAGAGAAAAATACCGAGACAGAGCAGCATCCCTAATAAAAGTATGGCCTTGGCCCTTGGGAGGCAGGGGAAGATAACGGTGGGGGGGGGGACGACATCAAGCAGAGCCAGCCAGGGTACATCGATTAGTTTCGGATCAGTGGCTGCAAAGCCGTTGCCCGTCACGAGCGCGAAGGCCTAACGGACAAGCACGCGACATGCGACACGAGGGACAGGTGATCAGCTGACAACCTCGACATAAGCTCGATACCACAAACTATTTGTTCAAATAGGAGTGAACTCTCAAGATACCTGTACAGACTGCAAGAGGTCAAACCTAGAGCATAGCGAATGTAGGCGCATGCACAGGTCGTATTACTGTCCCACTGACTGTTGCTTTGACAACACATCATACACATCATCTAATGTCGACATCTTCACTTCTCTGGGTGAATGCTGGTGTTTGTCGAGATGAAATGTGTCTCATTCATTCAGATCTTGGAAGTTAGTGGTCTGTATTGTGTCTCACCCTATATTTCGGAGAAAACTTTCCATCCTTTTATTCTTTTAAGCCAGAGGTGGGGACCGTCCTGATGGCAGGCTGCATACGGCCCTCGGCCACGACAATTTGCATGCACAGCATTTTTGTAGTTAATTTTTAATTAGACAATTTTGTGTGGCCCCTGATTGATGTTATTAAAGCGAGTGTACAGGCAAACTAAAACTGTTTAGTCTCGTAAAGAATAGGATCAGTTTGAATCTCCTATCTTCGTGTCTTTACGGGAAAAGTTGAATGTTTTATATGATATTGTGGTTGTTGTTTAATAAGGCACGGGACTCTTTCGTCTCTCTCGTCCTCCGATGACTTCAGCTCGATGCCAGTGTCAGCTGATGACATGATATATATAGTTGGACATTGCTTACAACCATCTTGATCACGTGAGTTCGAATCCTAACAATGGCCGACACTTCCTGTCCCTCGCTGATGTCATACAGCATGCCACAGCCTTATCACCGCCCTCACATCCTTTACTACACCTTTAATATAAAATATCCCTTGCAGCAAAAAAGTTCCCCACCTGTGCTTTAAATGCTTGTCATCAAACAAGCAACAGTCAGAAGTGCGAGGGTTAATCTCTCACTCGATGTGACACCTGACTGTCAAGTTTTCGCCAGACACTCTGATTTCCTCAAATCTTCAATTTCCTCCTTTTTTCCACACAAACTGTGAAATTACCAGTTACAGGAAGAACTATTTTCCTCTCGAATGATTTCAATAGCCTGGCTTGACGACCAAAAGCGGTTTGTGGCCAGGGGAAGATATTTGTTATAATCGTACCCAACACATTGAGTGTAATTTCTGCCATCTTACACTCTCACTCCACATGTTTGTTACTGTGAACATCTACAGGTGACACTGAACTGTCGGCCTGCTGCTACCTTCCCTCCACGTTGACCTCAAGTCAGTGTCGACCTCAGGTAGAGAGAGAAATGTTGCGAAGTCATGTCTCACCTCTCACCCTCGCACGCATCATAGGACCGAGTGTCACAGGGTCGAATGTTCGTCACATGCTGCAACATCTGGACGCCTAGCAACAGAATTTTACAACAAATTATTTCATAGATGATTTGTGTTTGTATACTTATGGGGTGGATCCAAACTTCAGGACTCCCTGCCGGCTTGGAATTTGAGTGTTACATGCACACATCTACCTGCACACCCTCCCCCTCTCATACACACACACGCACGCACGCGCGGAAACGCACACACACACACACGGGCATGGATGTACGTACCCAGGGTTGGCGGGAACATACCAGGGTAGCAGAGCGCCCTATCTCGAGCCTCAATCAACTGACAACTTAAACCACTGGCGAGGCCCGACCCATTCAAGCGGCCCGCCGAGTCCCGAGCCGGCCAGACCGACGCACCACCGGCGTGTGGAGAGAGAGAACGAGAGAAAGCCGGAGAGGCTGAAGAGTGGCGGAGGAATAAAGCGCCGAGCGCGACAGCCGCGGATCGGGACTCGGGAGAAAGAGACCCAGCTTACCTCCAGCTCGCTTGACATCTCCGGGTGTGTGTATTTCTCGCTACCCGGATCGAGTGGAACAGTTTTACAACCAACCATTCGTTTGGAAACACGTCTACCCGTGGAGACCGAGAGGTACTCAGCCTCGCGCTTTGTTTGCTGGTTGTTGGGGAAAAGTTTCTGTGGAGCGAACTGCATCTTGTCGTCTGGGAAGAAGTTTGGTTGTGGATTTGTTTTGTCCCACCCGCCCTCTCCACCCGGGATTGGTGAACCTGTGGTAATCGCTCGTCTTGTTGCTGTTTTTCCCAAACTTTTGCCGAGGGCTGAACACGGGTACACAACAGTATGTTCACTTGTCTCGTGAGTTATACTAAGTCCACACGTGCTTCCTCCGACAAACACTCGGGGACTTTTTGTTCCGCTACTCCGCATCAATCAGCGGAACAACAAACATAAAAAGTAAACAAAAACAACAAACAACAAACCAAAAAACACCAAAAATTTCTGTCTTCAGACTAGAATTGAAGAATTCCTCATCTAATTTTTGAGTATGCCGTCTGGAGAAGGATGGAGTGAAAGCTGTGACTATCGACGTTCATCCATCCTCATCATCGCCGAAGCTACATCGTAGTCGTCGCTCGAAGAAAAAGAAAAAAAACTCCCAAAATTTCTGATGTCGTGGTCGACCCTCAGCTCCGTGACTTCTAGGAGAACATCTTCGATGTCGTGGAGTAGGACCTGGTGGTGGTGGTGGCAGGCGCTGACGTTGTCGTTGCTGTCGCTGTCGTCGGTGTGCGAGTGTCGGCGGTTCATGGAACGAACGACGAACTACGGGCGGGTGCGGGGACTGGTGGAGACGCTTCAGGGTGGAAAGCGGGTGGAGAAGTACCTGGGCATCCCCTACGCTCGGCCGCCCCTCGGGAAACTACGGTTTGAGGTGAGTGATGTTCACGCAATGAAATGAGTGCAGAAAGGTCAGGACAGGGGTTGGCAAACTTCTAACAGGCTTTTTGGAAAACTGACAAGAGTTGAAATTAGCTTATATGAATACTTATATTTTATTAGGATACAAGCGTCTGAAATGCTTTACACATTTAGAGAAAGATATAGAAAAAAAAGAAATATGTTCTTAACTAAGGTTATGTCATATATATTATTTTTTAAATAAATGTAGCTGCAGATATATTTAGTAACTCCAGCCATTATCAAAAATATTGTATTTTAAAAATTGTACTGCGTTATACTGTATATTGTACAGCTTTTAATTTTATTCTGGAAGTATCAGCTGTTGGCTTTAAAAATGTTTTATTTTAGTTTTTACATGTTTGTGTATGTCAAGTCAACTTTGTTGATTTTTGTAAGAGCGAGGGCTGACAGTATCTTCAAAGCTCTTCACAAACATCGCATTTGCAATTTTGCAATTTCTTTAGATTAATCAACAGAGCTCGACTTATTAAGAAACAGAAAAATCAAGTTTCCGTTGTATGTTTGTCATTGTGATTGGGCATGATGCATGTTGACACTGGAGTTTAGGATGTTGGACCGAGAGATTGAGAGCAAACTCACATCGCCGGTTGAAAGAACGGATTGTTTTTGTGCTTGTCGTCTGCACCTCTAGACGATTACATTTGTTTAGTGTTTTATTCCCATCGTTAATTTCCATCCCATCTGCCTACTATCAACGACTGATAATGATTCTGATTAGTTGAAATCGTCCCAGCAGCATCAGCGAAAGAAGTATTAACGGGAGCAAGTTAAAAATGGTTTTAGGAAAAGCACAGACATTTTAATATTTATGATTAAATATAATCGGAAATAATTTTATGGTGAAGAGAGAGAGACACTCCGAGTGAGGTATACTTGTTGGAGGGTGGGTGAAAATTTCGTTTTCTGTGAAGGAATGGGGGATCTGTCGAATACATGCAGTACACTCACAACAATTACACCTGCAAACAGGAGTTACATACATCGCGCGTGACCGGACAAGAGGTAACAAGTCCCGATGGGCATCACCAACACTGTTCCAGTGGATTAAATTGTTGCCTAACTCATAGCAATCCCAAAATTATACAGATTATACAAATATCTATACACTAAGCTTGTACAGAGAGGTGAGGGCTACAATCAGTGACGTAACTCAAATCCGATAAATACCTGACGAGTCCACCAGACTCTCTACCACAACCTCTACCTTAGCACCAGCAGGTGTTCCGAGCCCCGGGGGTTGCTGCAGGGAGGCAAGGGGTCTTGACATCTATTCTGTAGATGTACGATGATTTGATTTATGCACGTCACGTCGCGCACGTCCTACGAAATTCACCACGTGACGTGCAGGACCATTGTGACGTGAGTGACACTTGTAATCACGAAGCACGTCACGTGCGTGACGGAGACGAACATGTGTAATGCTAATCTACAGACCAACTGTCTTCATGCGTCTCGTCCACGTCGTGTCACGCGCCGGGTCACGTGCTGTAATTATGCAAATCGCCGACACTGAGACGCGTTACTACTCGTACATCTACAGCTTTCAGTGGTTTTGAAGCGAGGAAACTTAATTTTAAATGACTGTAAATGTGTTTGAGTTTCGTCCCGATAAACATTTCGTTTATTAAAATTATAGTAAACGAAAAATGTATTGAACACACCGAGCATACCGAGCATCAGAGCTTTAATGTGCTCAGAACACGGACATTAGTCTTCTACTGGTCAAACTCATCAATTTTATAATAACAAAACACATTTTAATAATAAAGTGTTCGATATATCGTACAATTAATTAAATAATATACCAAAAACAAATTCAAATTCGAAATACAATTTCTGTTGAATGCATATCGTTCTTAAACCTGTGTTAAGTCTAAAATACTTCAGTCGAACTATTCATTATAAGTCAGGGAACCTATGTAGTTTCAAAAACAAACACGACAGTCATTTGGTACAACTAAACGAAATGTAGACATTATTCTATTCACTGGCTTTGGCATTTATTGAGTTAGCAACAGAAAGTTTAAATAAAGACAAAACCTACACACACACTCACACACCAACACACAGACTAAAATTATCTAACTTCGAGGAACAAAAGCAATTAACGAGCGACGTGAGAAATCACGGTAATCACGTGACACCAAAGAAATTCAAAAGAAAATAAACTGTCATGATGACTTGTTTGGAAACTTATGAAGTCTCTTGCACTGATAAAGTTGTCTGATCATCTCTCAATAAAACAATATCCACCCGGCATCAGGTGAAGATGCCTAGTCGGCAAAAGGCCGCCAACTCCATATTCACCCTCCATCGACTGACTACCCGAACACGTGTGTAAATTCTTGGCAAGCTTCGTTTTCTGGGTGTAAACTTGGGAGGGTTTTTTTGATTATTTGTTTGCGGGGAGAAGAACTGTCCACTAAACTAGAGGAAACCATCCTCTCCCTCTCTACCTTCCAGCACAATTTCGTTTAAGCGAAGGCCGCGATCATTAGCTGGGGAATCAATATTCCCGATCGACTGATTAACTGGAGGGAAAAATCACTTCCAGACCTCTCTCTTCCGCGCGCGCGCAAAGGTCACCGGCGGCCGTCAGAAGGTCCTGGACGTCTTCTGACATTCAGCCTCGGACAAAGACTCGTGTTGGTAGAGGAGGGCTTCGCGCGTGCCGGACCAGGGGTGGGGGTGGGAGGAAGAGAGGAAGGGAGGAGTGGGAAGATGAGAGGGAGGGAGGAGTGGGATGGGGTTGGATGTGAAAGACCTTTGCGAGTAAACCCCAGTTCGTGGTTTTCTTTTCTCTGCTGACCTGCGACCTTTCTTATTCCGACAGTCATCGCTGACATTTAATTTAAAAAAAAATTAAACAGGTGATTGTCTCCTCTGTTGCGTTACAAACCGTAACAATGAACAAGATTTGAGCTCCATCTTGGTTTAGAAAAATGGGTTTGTAGTAAGAAGCGATCACACTTTTTGTTAAAATTCATTCACTGCAACGTGATGCACAATTCGTAAGACGAAAGAGATTTAGGAGCTAATCATTCAGTTTAGTTGTTTCCAACTGACTTCTCTTTCCTGAATATTTTGTATTAGCATGAGTGCTCGTGTCTGTGCGTGTGTCTGTGTGTCTGTATGCATTACTCTTATTAAGGTTGTGTCCTGGGTTGGAGAAAATAAAGTTTGTCATAATGCAATATAACTAATCTTATAATCTGACATTTGCGCAAAATGTGTCCCAATATTTTACAAAATAAGATGCTTTTTAACTTGTTAAAAGTTTTGTCCCGATCGTAAATGCCTTCGCGACATTTCCAATCAAAGAATGTATTGACTGATCGATCTGTCCTAGTCAATGCCATCAGGCTGCTGGCAAAGTTCAAGATGTAGGATAGTTGTATTCCACCTAGGGCAGGATTCAGCTGTATGGTGTCTATGATACATACTGTGGATTCCACTGGCTATTCCACTTCAACATCGCGGATTTGTAGTCCCAATAGTGGCCAGACATGGTCAGCCATTATGGTCCAATAATGACAAACGATTCTGGCGCCATATTGGAAGTTCAAAGTTAATTTACATTGAACTAATATTGGTTGGCATTTGGATCCGTTCTGGCGACTATATTGGAAAGATGTTGGTCGTATGTTTGGCCATGGCCCAATAGATGGCTTTCATCTTGGTGCCATGCTGACTAAAAATATTAGTCCGATATTGAAAATGCAAGCCTGAGTTATATTGGACCATTATTGGCCAGTAGCTGGATGCATGATGGTTTAGTGGACACATCCTATCTTGGTAAAAGAAAAGAACTACAGTGTTAATTATTGCTGTGATTAATTATACACCATTACTAATCTACTCTAATTTACTATGACTAGAAAGTCATCAGTGTTAGCTTTCTTAAGACATCCAACATTTTAACTCTGGTACATTATGTTTAGCTATTTAAGTACATTTGATTTTAGCTAGTAGGATGTAGGTAAAGTGTACTAAAAGCAAAATGTGGCATGCAGGGATGTGTAAAAAATAGTAAACTAGACTTTCTCAAAGTAATTATCATTATTTTATGCAACTTTTATAATACTAACATTAAAATATAAATTACTTTTTATGTAATACTTATAAAAAAAAAAATGCCTCACAACTCGTAATTTCATTGAAAACCAAGCCAAGTTGCCGAAAGTCAAATATATTCATTCTGATGAAATAATTTTCTTGTAAATATAACTGATTTCTACCCTGACAACAAACTTATCAATGAAATAAAATAACGGGGACTTCGACATTCGTGTTCAGTTTACACTATTTTCTACTCTGACATGATAAATTAAATAAAAACACTGTGCCGGAAGTACTGTCCGGCTTACTTGTTAAGTCTAGAACAATTCTTTGCTAAATTGTGTTATTAATGTCTCCACCAAATATACCCATGTTAAGAACTAGCTGGAAGGAGTTTTTGTGATAAAGTATCGGCTGGTACAATGATTGGGGCAGGCTGGCTTTAGTTCATTAACACAGTGTTGCTGTAGTTGCCACCTGCAGGCAGAACATTTTACCAACTCGGGTAGAGTTAGAGGCTGGATAAATGTCTTTCTGGGCTCAGTTATCTATGATTAGTGAACAACTTGCAGATACTTATCACTTAAAGGCCAAACATTTTACCCATGGCGGTAGAGAATGGGTTTGACTCAGATGAGGGAGACAGGACACGTGACTCTGACGTTGCCAACGGTCAGCAAATTACATCTGACACGTATTCCGGGTGGAGGTGTTGACTGCCTGAGGAGTCTTTCTCATCCGACTAGTTCCTGCCGTTTGGGTGGAGAACAAATCTGGGTGGGGACAGGGTTAGGTGAAGAATTGCAGCAGTACACGTATGGTCCAATGTTAGGAAATAATAATAATAATAATAATAATAATAATAATAATAATAATAATAATAATATAATAAGCACATTTGTATACCACCTTTTTCCAGCATCAGCCAGACTCAAGGCGCTTTACATATAGGCATATTAATTTATGCATATAATAATAATAATAATAATAATAATAATAATAAATACATAATATAATATTGATTAACGCATCATACTAATAGAAATAGTTAGCACCAATGTTTTTATTATCATTTCGTGCATACTTTTTTAATTTAATGGCTGACCGAAGTTTTGAATAGTACGTACATGTACAGTATCCATCTGATGAATTTGCTGTCCTTTCTACTAGACTCTAATTTTCTCTCTTTATTGTTATTATTATAACAAAGGAGAACACAGGCAGTCCTAAGCCGACAGCAAGCTGTTTCTGTTCAGTTTTCTCTTTGTCCGTTCACTGGCCCAGCATTCCGTGCTGTCCGAGTAGACAGTCACAATCTCAAATGCCATACACCAAGCTTAAAACTAATTTATGAAAGACACCACGAGGAGAATTATGTCCAGCTAATGGCTTTTTCTAGTTTTTAGAGAGATGACCTCGAGCTCTGTGTCGCCGTTTATAAATGATTTCCTAATCAGGTGACTTGATCACATCAAGGGTTAGGGTTAGCCTCGTTTCCACAACCACAGGACTGTAATAAAAATTCCATGTTTGATGAAATATTAAAAATGAATTTTAAAACATGCACACACACACACAGGTAAAAGATATCGAGATTTTTCACCCATACCATCAGACAAAGCTTAGTTAAATTGTTGGTCTCGTGCGGAAATAAACTTTGTAAAGTCGTCAACCTCGTAGCTGCCATGTAGACAAGGTAGAGGTCTTACTACAGGCTGGCACTGAACAAGAAGTGATCGAAGTCTAAATCAATCTACTGGCTGCCAGCAAGTGACATTTTATAAACTGGAGACAAGATTGCCATGACTGTCATGAGCCTGTTCCATGCAATAACAACCAAGGAAAGAGGAAAGGGGGAGGGAGGGATAAAAAAAAAAAAAAAAAAAAAACAAACAATGGCAGACACTTTGTTTTAATGGAATAGGTTCCAGTACATTGTGGTCGTACTCCTTTAAACCCGCTTGCCACCTATGTATAATGTATTTACATTTTGCGTGCCAGTGCCATAGCAAGAACGATAACTCTCACGGCATGCTCACTTTATCTCCCCTGTAGCCGCCGGCGGAGGCTGCACGTGCTCTGGCGATGCCGAGATTCCCCCTCCCGTGACTGACAGCAACTCACCCAATCTGTACACCTTCCTCTAGGCTTGTCTTTCTGACATTTTTCTCCTCATCAGCAGAATCCTCCGCAAGTCTCGACACAAGCGAGATTCTGGACAGCGGGCTCTTGTGTTGAAGCAACCATTGAAAATCACTTAGTCAAAGGTTGTCAAATGTTAGTCAATAGTCAAATGATTCTCAAATCGATAAATATACACAAAGAGAAATGGTACAACGAAAAGAAGCAAAATTAATTTTGTAGTTTAAAATTTAAATTTAAAGACGGTGTGTCTTATTAGCTTAAATATACTTGAAAACTTTTATCATGACCTAAAAGAATTCTTCTTCGCACATTCTTTCGTAGATAACATAAAAGAAAAAAAAATTAAAATGCAACTGGCACGGATGGATTTAAATGAACTTAGCTCACTCGACTCACGTGATGACATGGAATTCCCATCCACCACTCCTTTAAAAAGAACCATCTCACCATCTAAAAAAGTGCGAGTGAGCTCTTATTACTCCAGGCTGAAAATAGTAAATCGACTTCTGAGATTCGGTGATATTTGACAAAAATGTGGGGCAGTAACCGCGAAGATTCTTCTCTTTATTGGTGCGTGCGTGCGTGCGAGAGTGGGGGATGAATACAAGTGCACAGACACATTAGTTCACAGGAGTGAGACCTCGAGTTCTGATAGACAGAGTTGCAGACGGACAGGTGAATGATCACATGGACAGGTGTCAAGTGTCATGTGCTCGTGTGTCTCGCATGACGTAGTGGGGTCAGTGGTAATGTCAACCCTTACTACAGCTAACCCCTTCTGAAAAAGGTTAAAGGTTAAGAGTACCGAGGCACGAGTTAGAAACAAGGGGGACTTAAATACTGCGAAAAGCACCTGCAAGGGGAGATAAGGGTTCTGCAAGAAAATTTCGCTAGAGGAAGGTGGGTGGGGGAGAGGGGCAGGGGTGGAAGAGTTACTTCCTAGCAGGTGACATGAGAGTAACTCGCCAACATCTTGCCCTCGTGACCCACAGACGACACTGAATCGCTCCAGAACGGACTCGTATCATCAGTGATGTGGAGTTCAGTGACCAGGGTGGGTCGGCGGATGTCGTTACAAACTGGTATCAACCATTTCTCACAGGACTGACAGGAACTCACCATGTCATCAAAGTCTTGTTAAAGCAGCAACATGACATGGAGCGTCACGAACGGGTCATGTCACGCATCTCATTATTGAAGGGAGGACAGAGGGAGCGGGGAAGACGGCTACACTCGCTATTAGATTTTATTTGCCATAAATTTACAGTTAAAACTAATTATGGATATTGTCAAAAACACAGCTGCAGTCACGACACAACTGAAGTATTACACAGGACGCAGCCCTCATCCTCCCTCAGGACATTTACAGAAAACAAAAGCCTACAATAGCAACACAACAGACCTCCAGCATCAGTTAATGAAATAACAATGCCGGACTCAAGGCAGACAGGTAAATCTTAGACTAAGGTGGGTTATTGACAAATGTGAAAGTCAATATTGTCAAGGTGTGCTTAGTCGTTATGGGGGTTAAGGAGACAACATCAAGCAGTCCAACTCTCGGGTGTGACAGGGTGGAGAAGACTTCGGTCCCACGAATCTGAGGCACAAATACAGGATTTTGTTTCCCAGTCTCCTGTGGATTGTCAGGTGTCCATCACGAGGCCAGGCACGAACAGGTACAATCCCACCATTGTGCCCACAGCGCGAGTGCAAGATGTACAATGGCGATCACCTTACATCTCCCTCCTCGCCTTTCAAATTAACATTTGATTTTGCTTCATATTTTGTTTGTTTTGTCGCTGCCATAATATTTTAGGTGGTCTTCAACTGGATTAATGAGTAATGCAATGCTGTACACCTTCCCCCTTCCCCTCTTCCTCCCCATCTTTCGTGAAGAGACGAGATGCGCGCGCGTCTGCAATGATTAACATTAGAAGCCGTAGTCATGAGGTGGAGCTCACTTTGCTCCATAATCATATAAAGTAGACAGTTTCGTAGGACTGTGTTCATTTCCCGAAAAGGAAGCATCTATCTGAATGGAGCGACTGAGGTTGATTGTGGCGAGGGAACTATTTCTCGCGACGTTGAGTCACGTGACGAAGGGCGTGAAGACCACGTTGTTCGTCGGCTGCCTGCTCTTCCTTTCTCTCTTATCTGCCGACTGTCTCAGCTTCAGTTCTGTGTTTTTCTTCTCGCTCTACCAACAGCTTTTTGTCGTTTGCTTTCATGTGCGAGGCGAGGCTGCAGCCAGTCACGTGTGGCGAGAAACCTCGAGAAACAGATCGAGTGGCCGATGGGCTTTGCTTCTTCTTTTTCTTTGAACACTTTTGGCTTTCGTTCTCTTTCGTCCTGGGTTTTTTTCCTTTAAGTTAAATATCTTTTTTGTTTGTTTTTTAAAAGTAAATAATGACAAATGTAATCGATGACTTGTACAGTGTTTTTCATGTTAAAAAATATATATACTTCATGCTCTGAATGCCTTAAATATTTGTCATATTTTATTAACTTTAGTCTGAACAACCGGCTGCTTGAGACTGTCCTTTCTGTCTGAGCAGGAAGGAAAGTGAAATTGCCTCTATATTAATTTATTCCCACATAAAAATAACTCTAATAAGCGAATTCTTCTTATATACACCTTGTGTATGTGTGTGTGTTGACTGTGTCCGTTTTGTTGGTGTTGTATTTGTTTTGTATATATATCTCTTTGTGTTGGAGTGTATGTGTATGTGTTTCTCTCTTTCTTTCTCTCTCACAACAATATATATATAATTGTATGTCACACACTGCGTACACAAGCAAGCATGCACACTTTCATCATTCTATCTCCTAAAAAAGGGAGTCCTGACTTTCTCTGCCCCTCCAAGTCATCAACGGGGCATTTGTTCCGGCGCCAGCCCGTGGCACCCTGGGTAAATAAACGCCAGTCTCATCGAACCAGGCGGCAAGGGCGAGAACTGATGACCATCTACTGACGCACCCCGATGCACTCGTCCTCCTAACCTTTTCGCGCTCGGGAGGAGCGACAGAAAGTGAGCGAGAACCAGACCGAGGCGGAAGATAAAGAAAGAGAGAGATCGAGAGAAAGAGTGTGACAGCGAGCTAGAGAGTGTGCGAGAGACAAAGAAAGAACAAACACTGGAGTATTTCTAAACTTGAAATCATGCGCAGTTCAGTTGATTGTCTGCAAAGGCCTTTAACTTTGAATTACTCAAAATGTTTAATGTCAGAAAATTCTTTGTTTTGTTGTTGAACGTGCAGTCCTCAAGTTTATCATCGTCGACAATTTTACTTCGTGAAATAACTATTAGCCTTTCTCTGACAGCGATTACCTCCCTTTTGGAGTACTATGCACTCTGTGGAGGGCGATCACTCTCGTATCGAAACAGGCGGAAGCAGTGATGGAGGATGGAGTGGACAGTCCGGGGCAGGGTTGTGCAGTGAGATGGATGTGCAGGGGCTGGTGGTGATGCTGGACGACTGCACTGGCTGCATGCGACACTCAGGCGCAATGAAGATGAATGGAAGACAGATGGGCGGGAGAGTAAAGCGACGAGTGGCAATGGATGAAGAAGTGAGAGAGAACTTCCGTGAAAGGATTCCGGAAGGCATCCGAGTGTTAGTTCCTTCAAACTGTCAGTCGGTCAACAATGATAATCTGGTAGCACGAGTACAGCAAACGTTTGGATGATGTGTGGGCCCCTGGTTGTCTCCCCCAACACACAGGGGAGATGATTCAGTAGAGAAGTGTCTAGAAAAGCGTGTCTCATGAGTTCAAAAAAAATCGAGGTGGTGATAACTTTAAAGTTAGAAAACCACAGGAAAGTTTCTTCTGGTTTTGTTTTCGGTTGATGTCTCTGTGTAGATATGTATACATGTGTATAGGTATGTGTGTGTGTGAAGCATGTCTATGAAAGTATCTTTAACGTAGACAAACTGATGGATGTTTGTGTGTCTGCATGTTGTTATTATGTTTGTGTTTACATGGATCCATCATCAGTTTTACAGATATTGTTGGCTGAAACAGTCGCTAACATGTGTGCTAAAATGACCGACGATCAAAGCGCAGAAATTATTTCATCGGTGATCACCTGTAATTATACCACAGGTGTGACTTTCCATCCTTCTGTGAATCTTGTTGCCGACTGCAGTGTCTGTGGAAATCTCGCAGTTTCATGAGGTTTGGCACAGCAGCGAGACAACAACCACAGAACACGGGTGGCGGGTGCAGGGGCTTTGCACTCCCTTGACCGGACACAAGTACCCGAGAGCTGGTTGCCACACTGGATTTTATGAGAAGTGTTTAGGACATGAAAGGAAACTTGAGCACTCACACCATCGTTGTGTTGCAGGTTATCTTGCCTGGCATACAATAACGAACTTTAACACACAGTTTAATAAACAAAAAATTCGTCGTCATCATGATGCATTGTCGTTATTATCACCACCACCTCTACCGTTTCATCTTCCGGTTTCTTCTTATCTTCTTCCTCTTTTTTCTTCTTCTGTATTTAAGCCCATGGATTGAACTGAATTTTTACAACTTCTATTGCGAAATGTCGCAACTAAGTCATCGCTCATTTTATCTATCTTTCTACTCTCAATCTCATTTCTTTTCTCTCTATCACACTCACATAGACAGAGAGATAAATTGTCATTTTTAACGAAGTTGGAGAGAGTAAGGGATGAGGGTCGTAGATATTAAATGCTGGGTTACAAACATGTAAAAATTTTAGTTTGTGAAATTTAGTTCTTCCAATGATGAAGTGAGAGCTTCATGATCTTGACTGGCCACGACTGAATTGAAGAAGACATCAGAGAATGAGGTTCACCGAACAAGTCTGCCACAAGGGCTGGTCTGGATTATCTCTCCTGCCTTGGATTCCTCAAAATGAAGCCGAAAGATGCCGAAGTGGCCTGCCTCCCTCCTGCCTCCCCAACCCCAGGTCAACCCCTTCATGTCAACATAGGTCACGGCAAGAAACCGTGGCAGGTGAATGATGGAGGAAAGGTTCCCTGGCAATGTGTCCCTGTTACCTGTTCCCACGGAGGTACTTCAAGGCGAGGATGGACACCCCAGACAGCCATGGTTCCTCTCCTATCCTGGCTGTCAAGTTCATCTTCAGAGTGATTTTTCCGCAATGTCCGTTTTTAAAATGTCGTTTGAACCGATTCATTCAGTTGTTTGGGGAGAAGGGGGAGGAGTTGGGATGGAGTTTGGAGAGAAGGGTTGGGGACGTAATTCAGTCGTCACCATCCTTGCGCCCTCCCTGTTATTGAAGTTCATCTAGAGCAATGTCAGTTTCCTAAAAAAAGAGGAAAAGCTCCATGGCGAGGCATTGTGAGGTCCTGTGTAGAATGGCCACATCGTGCTTCAGTATACTGATTTATAAAATACCTACTTTCTATAGTTACCCCCTTAGGTTTGTATGTAAATGTTTGAGACAAGTTATTTTAGCTTCCCTGGAACTCGAGGATGAGTATCTTGTTTCTGAAATTATAAAGTGGCATCCAGACCCCACAGAAGTTTTACAGGTGGAAACTTAGTTATAAACAGGTGGAAAAGATGGCCTGGGGTAAAGAAACATGTAGTAGTGCCCTCGTGGTCTCAACATTGCTTTTGAACTTGGGAAACAAGACGGTCTTCGCTGAGTTCCCCATTTCACCCGAGGGCAAAGACTTACCCTTGCTTCATCACTAACACCCAGACTTTTAGTTGCGGATGTTTTCACAACACCTGTTAGCAGGTGCTAGAGCTCCGCCTGCTTTGTCTTTCTTTCAGATGCTGTCTCTCTTCATCATTTTTTTTCTCTTGGTATATGTCATTTGTACATGTGTTCGTGTAGAAGTGTGCTTATATGTGTACATGTAAACGTAAGAAGGAGCCTTACAAAACAGTTTCTAATTATCTCACAGCTGTTAGAGGATAAGGCTCTTACAAACAGGCAAGAAAAAAAAAACCAACTTCAGCAACTTCATCGATTCAATGAACGCCATCCAGTAGCCGCTCATTTGTTAATGAGGACCAGAGCAGGATATCAAAGCATAGACCCTGACTCCTTTTATTCAAGGAAAGGCGGCAGAAAGAAAGGTAGAACTCGTCTCCCTATTACTGTGTTTGCGACGAGTGAACCACTCACATCTTGCTGCCCCTACAAACCTCTAGGATATGGAATCCTTTACCTTTGTGTTTATTTTAGCCAACTCAAGCACAAAAAGTTCTCCAAATAACATGCCAGTCTCAGATACACTTGTTTATGTGTGATAACTTAATTACCCAATCACCGACTGGGTGTGTTTGGCGATCTGGCTCTCTACAACCCTCGTCTGCCAGTTTTTTTCGGGACAGGTGCGCAGTGCACGTGTACTACTGCGCCAATGTTTCATTTTCTCGCCCAGAAGTCCAGAAACAAATTAAAATCTGAACATTCAACATTCCACGAATTTTTGTAACGAGTTCATGCTTGGATATCTCATAATTCCCGTTTTCTATTGAATCTATCCAATTACAACTTCAGAAACCAAAAACTGTGGAGGTGATATGAGTCGAGAGCCCTGCGGCGATTGTTATGACCGCCTTGAAAAGTTGTCTCCCTTCATCGTGTCTATTTTCTGAGTTATTGGACTTGTTGTCGACGTGATCTCCCCTGCCCCATTTTAAATGCGACTCTAGTGTTGAGATAGCCTTTTACTTGCTCGGTGATAAACTAACCCAATGATTGGCTGATAGCGGCCGGTGCTCAGATGTGGAGCCTGGTGTGGAGCAGCAAGTCTACACACACCAACGGACGCCGCCATTACACTAACGGCCACAGAGAATGCCGGCTTTGATCTCCATCATCGAGATGGTTTAATGTCTTTTTACAGTTGATGTCATGTTTGGCTTCCTTGTCTCAGACCTGGGTATCCACCCAACTTGCGCAGGGCTCACACGTTGCGACTGAATGAAAACAAAGAGAACTAGTTCCATCCTTTGCAATATAATATCAACTAATATGAAAGAAGAAATCTTCTTCCAAACAAACGGATACACACACACACGGAAAATTTATATTCAACGCTGAAGAGAAGAAAATATGATTTCCACCACTGCTTAATCATTTTCAGGTCTGGTGGCATTAAAGTCTCTATTACTTGGAAGAAAAAGAGTAATTCAAAAATGCAATCTTAAAATAACTAAAGGAGACTGTGGGTGTGTGTGTGTTAATTGTGCTCCGGATCATGGTTATTTTTTATTTTCATTTTATCCAGTCTAGAACTTTAGTGGTGGTTCCAATAGAAAAAGAGGAATTTGCTGTCTATGAACTGTCAACCTGTTAAGTTACAAGGGAGACTAGAAGTACACGGGCTTCAATATTTCAATAAACTGATGCTGTGAATGCTTAAGCTTGGTAATAAAATAAACGAATAGACGGATCGAAAATCGTCAATTAAACCCCAGATGGAAAAGAAAATGACAGAAATCGACCCGGAGAGTACATTACTAAAAACAAATAGAAGTTTATATCAGAAATCATCTAAAGTGTCACGATAAAAATAAAAACCAACAATAAAATAGCAAAACTATTCACGCCTGTCAAAAAGAATTTTTTTTTTAACTTAAAGATGAAAGAAAAAACGCTTATAGACATTAATGATCGGCATGTTGTCTGGCAAAATGCTGAGGTTTGCTTGCATGAACAGTAATCACTGTAGTGTAAATAAACACAAGCTCCTTTTGAGCTAAGAAATTAAGACAAAATGTAATCTTTCTGTTAGCAATTAGTTCCCTGTAATGAGGGAAGCACCTTAATCTCTAAGCACACAAGGTCTGATGCAGTTCCGAGGAAACTGAATCTGTTTCCCTGCCGACGGAGGGACAAGTCTTTAAACTGTGTTTCATGTGACCTGCCCCCAGTCCGACTGGTGCTTCAGGTGAGCAGCCACGGTCTTTGAAGCGAGCACATCACAGACAAGTGTGTTTGGCAGGTCCTAAGCACTGAGAAATTAAACTTCAAACGTCGACAGGAACTTAAGTGTTGGGTTGTCAGGTAGGCTTCACGTGTGAAGGATTAATCCACTGAAAGGTGATTAACCCCTCGCCTCAACATTTTTCCCGCTTTTCAAATATCTTTCATGACGGGACGGTTTGCCAGAAAGGCAGATGATACTGAATCAAAAACATAAATCCACCTCAGCAAGAATATTCTGCACAACAATATTTAATCAATATTAAAAATTTTAAGTAAAAAAATTAAATATTATTAATTTAAAATATTAAAGTAAAAAAATCATGTTATTTCAACGTAGATAATTTAACCCAATTTTGCTCAACGTTCCTATAAAACCCCAAAATACATTTTATATTGTCCTTTTTTTGCAGATTAATAGTGAAAGTTCCAGTTTTCATTGCTAGGAACTACCGATTACCGCAGCTTTATTTCGAAAATAATTCAATTTCCGTCTTTGCAGCAGCTGGGAAGCAGGGTGGATGAACTTAGATCGCGGCGCCGTGACCTAGGGATGCTTCGTATCACGTGACCCACGCAGTCACGTTAGTATAAATGGCTAGAGCCTGGGTAAGGCTCCACCCGCCAGTTGGTCGTTTCACCTCCCCCGTTAGGTGGCGCATATCGCTTGATTGGAAATAACCTGTCGACGGTATTCCACCCCACGATCCCCTTCACCCCTTTATCCTCACACAACTCGCTTCTAGAGCTGACGCAAAGTAGTCCGCGGATTATTTCTTGACGCATTGGTACGTGAAACGTTTTTTGAACTTCTTGTTGTTGTTGTCTGTACCCACAGACGATAGTCTTGTGAGGCCGAGACGCTGGCGAGTGAGTAGTGCTCACGTGAGTGCTGTGGGGGGAATATGTGTGTGCGTGTCACAAAGACACGAAAACACGCGCGAGAGCACACACACAACACACATGTACAAAAAACGCGCGCATGCTTTGTGTGAGTGAGTGTGTTAGATGTTGCTATCGACTCCTGTGTTTGTAAAATCCTCCAGTCCATCATTCACACAAAGGTCAAGGGGCGAAGCCGAGGGCACGTCACATGGATGATGTTCAGATGGTTGTCTGCAGACTGGCAATATCGCTCCGCCCTCAGTCTCGGACTGCTCGACCAGCCATTCCATCTGTCTGTGAAGCAGTGCTTTCATTTCTTCTCTCTTTTTCATCAAACTAACAATTCCACCAATTTAAATCAAGACCACCACTAAAGTGACAAAGGTCAAGCTGTCCAGCAGAACAATTTTCACTGCAGAATGACCTTTCTTGAACCGAGCGCACGAAGCCCATGCCTCGGTAGCTGACTGGAATTTACTACAAAAAACTACAGGGTCCATCAAACCTCATTCATAAAATAAAACAAAACAAAAAACTAAAAACGAACCGACAGTGAACCGCTCAAGACTAACACTAACATAAACTTAACTAAATGCATGAATGAAAATGAAGAACCGACAAACGAGCGGCTTGACTTTCCCGATGTCTTAAAGACACAGACAAGCATTGGATGTACCCCGAGTACCGACATGTACAACCATTAATAAGCTAACTGAGTGATAATTAATTACTCACCACAGCCTACCTGTGGCAACACATTTTTAAATTATTTTTCTCATAACACCCAACGGCTGGCACGACAATAGTGCGCATGCGTGACATTCCAGCAAAGGTCTGGAGGCGCAGACAGTAGTAGTGTGTGTAATTAAGTCCTCTAATGTGACAGATCCTCATTATGCTGCGACTTCTTCGCCACCTCTGGGCGCTAGAGTTTCCATATGAAGATGTTTAGGCGAAGAGCAAAGGCGAAGGTTTGTGGCCTGCAGGCAGCATCACCGCCATATTGTAACGGTAATTGGGAGGCGGCGAGCGGCGTTGTTGCTGTAGGTGCGACGATGTTTGGTTTGGACCCACAAACACTGGGTGGTGGTGGTGGGGTGGGTAGAGGGGGAGGGGGAGACCACATCAGCCTGGCGGCAAAATATCAAAGTGCTCCGAGAGCATGAGACGGAAGTGGTTTTGAAAACAGTTTGCTGAGGTGCGCATGCACCTGTATCTCACGACTGCGATGTCCAGCTCTTGAGTTCAGTAAAGGTCGAGAGAGAGAGGATGACAGAGACAGACAAGCTGAAAGAGTGAGAATGAGTGGCAGGAATGTCAAAGCCAGACAAAGAGGGGGAGAGAGAGAACAGAAAAATAAAATCAGCATTGCAAAGACAGGAAAGGATCGCCACCTTGTGAAAAAGTCTTCCAAGTAACATGGAGTCATCCCGAGCAATCAAATGACATCCCAGTATTTACACACCGCAGTCAGCAAGATTTCCGTTACATAATGAAATAAATATGTTGCTTATCCCACCCAATTAATAACAGAAAAAACCCCAGAAGACCTTCGAACCGAATAGAGAACCCCATGACAGAGGCAAGGCAACCGTTGTTGGCGCTCTCCTGTCCGAGGAGACGCATTTCTTGACAACAAATTCCGTGAAGAGAGGGGTTTGCAGGTTGTCTGGCTGAAAGAGAAACCAGAGCAGCAGGAGGAGCAGCCACAGGGACTGGAATATCAGCCAGGGTGGGAGCTGAGGATTACGGGTGGACAGATAGGGGTACCTAGCGCGTGAGTTCCTGAAACACGAGGCCGTTGCCCATTCTGTCTCGTCTCACGATGCGAACATGAGCTGCATTTTTGTTGTGAGGAGGGAGTGGGAGTTCAGTTCCCGAGTCCCCCCGTGCATATTTCTCGTCTTGAATGAGCTTTACCGTGACTCTCGCCTCCATCCAGTCGTTCATTCACACATTCTAGTCACTCTAGTGGCTGTTGGCAGCTTTTCTTGTCACCCCCTATCCTGTCTACCCCACAAGCTAGGGAGTAGGCTTACTACCTTATTAACCCCTTTCTTTCTAGCTGTTTGAAAGGTCAGTCACGAAAATTTAGTAAAGAGGAAACGCAGGGTGCGAACTGCTCAGGTGTCAGATGTCAGGTGTCATTCCTTTTGTTTTTCTGTTGCTTTTACTGTTTTTTATTTCGTTAATTGCTTTAGTTTCCACAGGGTGTGTAGACCACACATTAGTCAACATGGGGAAAAGGCGAGGTAAGAATTGTAAATAAAGATAAACTATCCAGTCCACTGTAGCATGGCTTGTCCATGTCATGTTGACTTTTGACAGGAATCTCCCACGAGTTGTGCCCCACACCAACATTCCCCACCACCCGTAACACTCCAGTGCGGGGAGGGATCCGTGAGGCCCTTTATCGTCGATCTTGCCAAACAAAGTTCCCCCATTCATAGTCACTGATAGTGCTCCTTCCTATCTCCCTCCTGAGGGGCAACAACAGTGTGGAGGGGAAGCCTTGAGGCTGGGAGGCCTCCTGGTGTCCATCGTTGCTAAGGTGAAGTGTGAACTGCACATGGAAGACTGAATGAACAAAGTCTTTCTTCAACGGTCAACATCGCTACAGTCGTCATAGAAAGGACCTGGCCTCGTCCTTTCTCATTCTGTCTTCGGTGTTTAAAAGATTCAGTTTCAAATATGCAGAGAGAGTAGATTCCTGGTCTCTAACCTACATTCAGCCTGTTGGGTGTAGCTGCCTGGGTTTTGTTTTTCCTTCCTTTGGGCATGTTTTCTGTGGCAACACTGTCTTGTTTCAATTTGTCACTGGGATGACTTCACACTCCGTCACCTCCTACCCTCTACACGCAGGCTTTTGACCCAAGTTAGTTCAGTCGTAAAAGAGAAAAAAACCTTTTGAAAGTTTGGAAACAAGATTATGGGTATATACGAATAGATGTAAGTTACCCGGGATGCATGGAATACTGAGAATGCTGAACAGTCAGTAGGAGCTAGCTTTGAGAAGCTCGTACACGGGAAAAAAAATGTAAAGACTAAAAAAAAAATACAAAAAAAGAAAGAAAAAGCCAATGACGAACATAATAAATAAAGGAACGAATAAACCAAGAAAGCTAAAATAGAAAGAAAGATAAATTCAAAAAGGAAAAAAAAAGGACAAACGAACAAGCGGCAACAATAACAAAAATAAATAGTTTTTTTTTCATCTCATGTTCTCATGCCCTTTACGAGAAAAGAAACATCATTCTTGGGTCCTTGAAGTATCCGGTGGGGGGAAGGGAGGGACACAAGACGAGCTCAGACCTAGCGGGGCTTTGTCATTCTTTGTTTCTCTTTCTCTGCATTCCTTTCATCTCCTTTGAGCAGGCAGCACGGTGAGAGAGCAGGACCAAAAGCTCCAGTCATCATCTTCATGAACTGCGAGTCCACGACCGTCTGGTGTCTTTGTGGGGGTCCTTAGATGTCTCTACACATTATCGTTCAGCAGCTATCACAGTTTCTTCTGACTGTAGTCGCTGTGCACGTGCCCACCTCCCTCTCTCCCCCACCCACTGTACACGCGGTATACCTTTAACACGTGGAGGAGGGGGAGGCTGGTACCTCAGTGGTTAAAACCACTCCTATAATCTCAAACGTGTGGTTGAAACACCCTCCTGACACCACTGCCATAATAATCAAAAGATCGCAGGTTCCGATCTTGTCTCGGGCAACTCGTATGTGACAAGACTGTTGACAAGAATGACCTGTCCTTTTCACTTTTCTCTTCCTCCTCTCCATAAGGCGCTATTAACTCTGGGTAGAAGCATTTTAACAGATATTTAACCAATCGAGATGGTGGAGGTACAGGCAATAGCAAAGATAAAATAGCAAATGTATCAGTGTGTGCGTGCGCGTGTCGTCTTGTGAGACTTCGAAGTAAAGATATAAGGACATGCGCACTGAAATGACAATCTGGGTAAAGGACGTCCTCGTGCACACGCCATCGAGCAGTTGCCCGCCATCGGTCTCGCCATGCCTGCCTCTCTCCGTGAATTGTGTCTCGGGAACCGACAATCGAGGAAGCACAGTCCCAGAGAACTTACTGTCCTTCTGGAGGTTGGACAAGGTGCTGCTGTTGGCTCGTAACGTTTGTCAACTGCCGATGTCTCTCTTGACTCCTGATTGGCTTCCGTTCTCTGCCGCATGCAGCACCGCGCGGCCGTTCCTCTGGCCCTGACCGAAGAAATGGACGAGCGGTCCATCCCACCTAACAGGCGACTTCCGCCGAGGACGTGCGCCCCGTGTGTCTGCGCGTCTCGAAAGCCGTTCATTAGGCGGCCATTAAGTCTCTCGAGAGCCGAGTTGTCGGTACTTTCCGCTTCTCCTCCTGCTTCCGGGTTTCTGATTAGACGGCAGTTTCCTTCTTTCACATTCCAACTGAGGATCAATGGCGTCATCAGGCCACCGCTCGTGGTGGAGGTGGTGTTTGGGGGGAGAGAAACTGGGAACAGCACACAACCGTTACGGAACGTTGACACCACGTAGTTATCACGTTACAGGTCTAGCGCTGTGCAATCTTCTTTTGCTAATGACTAGATAAAAAGCTTGGTACAAAATACTATTGCCCAAATCTGGATAAATATCCCTACATCATTCTGTTATTGAGATACTTCCTACAAACGTAGCCATGCGCAGAAATATGGTCGCCATTAGCTGTAGTGTAAACGTCCACATGTACAGTCCTGACGTCACGATTGTGACCTAGTTTTGTGCTTGGTGATATTTGTAAGCGCTTATCTTGATAACGGAAAAAGTATGAGGTTGGTAGGAGGTGGGAAAAATATTCATTTAAAATTTGGGGCGATGACCAAGTGTGTCACAGTCAGGCCAGTTCTTAGCCCCCGCGGGGCCCGAGGCAAAGGGCATGTGCGGGGCCCTCACGCCACGATCACACGGTTTTAGTTGGGATCTAAAGTCACATATCAATCAAAAGCGCGGGGCCCCTTGAAGCGCGGGGCCCTAGGCAGATGCCTCGTCCGCCTGCCCCTAAGCACGGCCCTGGTCACAGTGTGTCCACGTCCATCGTAGTCGTTGACATGCATCTGAGAGCCACTCGCCCGCTCCTAACTCGCCGTCTACAGGAAGTTGTCGGCCCTGTATGCCGGTAATTGGTCGTCCTCGTAACCGATGTCGTAAAACTCGTCCCGGTGCTTCGCTGTCAGTAATGATTGCAGAAAGTCCAGACACTTGTCCGTCTTTCCTCTTGCAAAGAAACATTTTTCTCGGAGAGATCGACATTTCCAACAGTCTTCGGTGTGTTGAAAGTTTTTTAACTACTCTCTTTCCTTCTCGTGATTCAAACATTGTTTTAATTCTTCTCGAACTGAAAAAATGGAAAAACAAGACTAGGAATATTGCTGAGCAGTCTCTAGTTCCCAAACCTTCCTTGTAACCCTCAGAGTTGCTGTCAATGTTATCGCTGTCCTCGACAGCCGATGTTAAATTAAGTTTTTACAAGTAATCTTTCGTCTTTCTTTGTGTGTGTATATGACATTTAGAATTAATTTGCACCACGAAGCAGAAAATTTCAAAAATTATGTCAGTGACACTTCTGTTGCAGTTTCATTGTAAATTAAAATTAAATTCCGTGTTTGGTCAAAGAAGAAAGTACTCAGCTTCTGATCTGTGATTGCATGCAGTGTCTTCGGACTACTTTCTAGCATCTGAAGCATGTACAAAGGGGATGCACTGCTTTATTCCTTCGCACGATTTTATAAACAAAGCGAACTATGTTTTACTTGTGTGAATGTGTTTAGCTGGGATGTTCCAGGACATTTGTCAACACATTCACGCATGTGATAGGATGTTCAGCTTTGGTCACACAAGTTTTCACAAATGGAATGTTTTGGTGCACAACAGTTGCTGAATTAAGAGATGTTTTCAAACAGCAACAGAAAAAGTTGATAAAAGTATTATACTATTGTTTTAGCTTTTCTTTCTCTAGATGTTAGCATCGGAGCTAGGATTTACAGAAGGAAACGTAACCACAGGACAAGACAGAACTGTAAGTGGCACATCGTGTCTAAGGCACAGAATGTGGAGGGTGTCGCCCAACCATTTCCTTCCTCCACCGGTCATCAGTCCTTTTAAAGCAGGCACACGGCTTGCTGTTGGGTGGGTTGGAAAGTTTTCACCTCACAGACGTGAAAGAAACTTGAACCAGCCACCTTTTGCTCGTGAGCTGATGGCGCCATCCCCAGATTGCAGGCCTCTTTGAGGACTATGAACTCATGATATCCCCAGACTTCAAGCCTCCTTAAAGACCATGTTCTCAGGGGAATTGTCTTCATTTTGTAAGTCCCGCCCAGTTCCAGCCCATCCCTTGCGTTCTTCACGTCCCTGCATGCATCAGGAGGTTGCTTGTAATGATCGGAGGAGGTGAGCCTCCCCAAATATCTCTTCCGAAAACTTCATGTGCTTTGCAGCTGTGTTTCCCTGGCAGAGTTCCGTGGCCGCTTGTGTCTATGGAGGAGGATTATTCTGTCAGTCATGCCACTAACTAGTGTGCAGGTCATGTGTTTCAAAAACAAGGAGCCTTCTTGTTCAATGAGTCTTCTGGAAGGGATAGAGTCCAGTCAGTCTTGTGAGGCTGTTAGTCCTTCTAAGTATCTGTGTCACATTCTTATATTTCTAAATTATCATCATCGTTGTCGTCGTTTTCCTCTCGAGACTAGGACCTTTCCCTTTTTTTTAATTTCAAAGAGGAAAATGTCTGCACTGCGTATTTTGGCTTCTGCTGTCGTCACACACATGCGCGTCCCGGCACTTCCGGCGTCATTGGGTGCAGCGAGGACTCGGTCTCAGTCCCAGGTGGACTGGCGGTGGCTCACGCGAGAAATACCACACTCGGACGATACCGCCCCCTGGCGGCTCGGAACCTTCAGCAACATGGCGCACACACCACAGGCCACCTGCGCCTCGCACTGCACGTGATCCGCTCCTCCTCTCGCGCCCTCTGGAATCACATCAACGGTTTTAGCCACCCGGGGTGGTCCCGGACGCAGACACGTCATTGTTTAAACACTGTGAGAATGATCTTGTGGGTGTTGTATGTCTGCAAGTTGCATTCGCTTACTCACTACTCTCTTTTTGTTTTCTCAGATGACTTCAGCTTTATTAATAAATAAAGATATAGGTGACTTGAGGACGGCTTAGCTGATAATAGATAATCACAGTACGACCATGATGTGAGCGTGATAATAGATAATAGAGACAGGTATGTGGAGGTTAATAATTAAATATTTGTTCATACGTGTCGAGGATGTACTTTGTTGTGTTGTTGTTGTTGTTGTTGTTGTTGTAGTAGTATAGGCCACGCTATTGCTGCTCAAGACGGATAACTCTCTGTTTCAGGCTCCAGTCCCCCCGAAACCTTGGGAGGGAGTGTTGAAGACCATAGAGTTACCCCCCGCCTGTCCGCAGCCCCGGATGGGAGTGACCTACATCGACATGCACGTGCCTGGATTCAACCGAACCAGCGAGGACTGTCTCTACCTCAACATCCACACACCAAAGGTCAGCCGCCAAACGGGAGCCAACCGGGGTTGGGAGGAGAAGGTTGATATGTGTAATCAAACAAGGCTTCAAGTCTTTCTTTATAATTATTATTATTTTGCTGAATTATAACTTCAGTGTAACACTTTACATGCCATGGAAAGCAAACTCTAAAAAAATTGTCCCAAGCTCTCCATCGGCAGTGGAAGCAAAGCGGGAGGACTTGATAGTTTCGTCTGAGATCAGCACATAGCTACCACGTGATGCGACCATTATTGAGCTTGTTGGTCTGTAAAAGGAATTAAATGACCTTAAGCCGAAAACATTAAGTCCCTGTGAGTCATCCTGTTCAAAGATGGCAGACATCCACATCAGGATGACAAATACCAGCAAGAACAGGATTTGTCTGGGTGATGCCATCAATTCCCATGCTCCTTCCAAAGAAAGAAAACAGCAAACAAATGCCATCTACCCACCTTAAGCTCTCCCGCTCCGGACTCTTTAACAGAAAATTTGTCGGCTAAACGAGAAAGGTTTTATTTATTGAAGACAGCAATATTCTAGAAGAAACCCGCTCGCGTTGACTTTTTTTTTTTTGCCTTATTAACTCGGACCTGCCCTTCACCAGAAGCAGGAAATGTCCATAAATCAGCAGAACAATGGCCTGGTGTATCTGTCCTCAACCTCGTACTATCGTGAGTACCAACTGTTTATAGCTCAAGCTGCTGTCATCTTGTTTGCTTGTGTTCAGAAGCAACACAAATCATTGCAGAACAATGCAGGAGGGTGCTGCTGTGGGCCTCGACTCCCCCTGATTTATACTCCCAGAGGTCACTCGCAAACTGGAAAGACTCACTTGGTGAGCCGACAGGACATGAACTAAATCACTCGGGGTAGTTTCTGTACCCCACAAGCTACACGAGAACATGGTGTGGGGGTAAGGGGAGACAGGGGGAGGAGAGAGCTATCATGGAGTATGTCACCATCATGCGAACGGCCCCAGACCTTTGAGGCAGAGATAGTTCACCTTTAAAACTAAAATGGAAATTACAGTCATTTGCAATTATTGTCGAGACATCATCCTCTGTCTGGATTTATCTGTTTGTGGGATTTCCTTATAAGATGACGTTTCTATTCTTTCTTTATATATTTATAAATATTTCTTATATTGATAGATGTGTTGAAAATTTCATGTCAGGTATTACACATCCAATCGTAGGACTGATCTCGTGAGTCTGGTTTCTCCAAGCTCACCTGCGATTGTCCATTACACAGGGACAGAGCAGACAGGTACCAGACAGGTGTGTCCTGAAGAATACCGATCTGGGATTGCAATTTCCCGCATTGTTTTCTCAAGGAGCTACATCTCGTGTATGCCCCGAGGGTGACAGCTTCTCTCGGCAGTGTGAGCGCCACCTACTTTATTCTGTACTCACCTGCATGCCCTCACCTGCACAGAATCCCTCCGCCGTGCAACAACAGTTCGCTTTAGCAGTTGATAAAAAGGAATAAGATGGACAGGATGAAGGAAACAAGTTCGTCCTTAAACTGTGAATAAAGTTTCCCTAAGTTGTTTGCCGGCACTAAACAGTGTTAGCACTACTTAGTTCACATCTTTGTGTGGCTGAGTGGTCGAGGGTGTTTCTGGGAGTCGGCAGCTGAACACTGAAACATCCACCGCCAGGTCATCGACCTTTTCATCGACTGACAGAGATTGAAAAAATAAAGCAAATCGAATTTGAGAAAATAATACTGCGCATAAGGAAATATTTAGGTCCAATTACTATGAAGGCTTGAATTGTAAACTTTAACATGCTTTGCACCTTTCTCTAGTTTGTCAGGTGTTCTTGTCATCTTATCGTCTGTTCGCTTGTCTGGCTGCAGAGTGAAGAAGCATTGTTAAGAATTTTTAATTCCGATTTTTCTAACCAAGACGGTTAATGTTGGTTCTTGGGTATGTCTAGATTATTCAAAGGTGTTATATTTATGTATAATTTTTGTTGCATTAAAGTAGGCAATCTCGAATGGAATATTTAAATTTTAATGCACAGTCGACAGTTACAATGGGCAACAGGGATGACGATGCCACTCGCTTTTGAATAATAATAACAATAAAATTTATAAAGCGCATTTCATCGTTTGGAGGTGAGCTTTGATAAAGTGCTAGAGCTATTAGATTCTTTTTCTACTTATTTTGTTGATTTTTTTAAAACCTACAACTGTTTTGTGTCCCACTTACCCACACATCCTTCCCTTCGCAAACAAATAAATGAAAACAAACAACTACATGGAAGCGCGCACGTAGACATCGAAAAATATTCCTTTGCAAATGAAACTATGAACAGGGTGGTTCCCCCCTTCAAACAGTTGCCCTCCCGAAAAAAAAAATTCTGAAAAAAAAAATCCTCAAGGGACACCAGGGGAAGTGGCTGGAGGCCTCATCCTCGTTGCATTCCACGAGCACCGCGAGTGATTCCCACTTCAAATACAGTTTTAACAGAATCAAGTCCTACTTTAAAGTGGCGATCGTAGATAATTCGCTGGCAATCGTGGACTGCTCCTAGGGATTAGAACTATGCCAGTGAGATAGCGGTGAGGGGCAAATAATCCCTGGACCCATTGGGATGTATCAAAGCCCGCGACAGGGGCCGGCAAGGTTCTGTAGTCAGGATACCAAGGACCCGAGCAGAAGCTGGGATCGGGGGAAAAAATAAAGTGTGTGTATGGGAGGGAGTTAATCGCTGAAAGAACAAAGATACAAGATGCAAGCTAGACTGGGAGGGGGGAAGGAAGGGATGGGGGATGGCTGGAGAGAGATTTCCAAATATTTGGTTTTCTGTGCTTGGATCTTAAGCGGACAGCACATCATGTCTTTACCAATTGTTTTCAAGTTTAAGATTAAAGAACTACATTAGAGATTGCGATGTTTTAATGTTAATGATTTAAAGGACACTGAGATGGTTTGAAATAAAGATTTAAAGACCTACTGTAGTGTAGAGACGGCTATATCTCTCTACCCTGCAGCATTCTGTGTCGAGGTTAACACAGCATCGGGGCGTGTTTGTTTAGAATTTTTCCTTTCTCTCGCAACTCCCTTCCCTCATGAAGATTTGTGTCAATCCGATACATAAATATGGAAACATTTCTCTCGTGCAAACAAAAATTTTATCAATCAAATAAAAATCCTTCTTCACTCTTCTCTCCTCCTCCCAACTCCCATGATATCTGAAATAGCATCTCTGTACCTGGACCATGGCTTCCCCGTTTCCGAGATACCTGTAGATAAATGATTTTCTCCTCCTCCTCAGTAACTGCGTGAGTGTGTGTGTATGTGCGTGTGTGTGTGTGTTGCTTTGTTGTCTCCCCCTTAGCGGCGTCACGAGAGGGCGCCCCCGCCATCGTCCCAATCCCTAGAGCTCCATCATGATGTTCTGGGCTCTGAGTAGTTCATCTTGTGTTTCCCGAGTAGTTTGGTGTCGGTGTTCATAGGTGGAGCAAGTAGTTGTGACACTCGGTCTTGTAGTCAGCTAGATGAGTGTACTGAGGTTATCTACTTGAGGCTAATGATGACGATAAAATGATGATGATCATTTGTACATCCTCGTCGTTTCCTCCGTAGAGCTGCGAGAATATTTGCAGGATTTTCTTTAAAGAAACTTTTGCCATGTGAAAAGAGTTCCCCAGACGGATTAACTCCCATGTGCAAGTAAACTTCTCCTGATCTTCATATCCTGCCATCACCTGTGTTCCTGACCTCTGACCTTTTTGCCCCTGCCACCGATACCGCAACCTTTGCCCTTAAAGAGCGATACCTACTGGTGACCAGTCCTCTGCACAAAAACTGTAATAAGCTTTTGTAGAGTTTTTCTCCCCACCGAATTCCTTCTCTTGGACATGTAAACAGAGTTATAAAAGTATACCAATTAGTCTTACAAACTGGGGATGTTTTAAAGTTTATTATTTTCCTTATAAGGATATTGATGAATTTTTGCTGCTGTCCTGATCGAACTTTAAAAGACTGAATTGAGGTAGAGTGAAAAAAGAAGGAATAGGAAAGGACAGGAGAGAATAATAAGAGGAGATGAGTAAACTGATATTAGGATATTTTAAGACATTCTCTCTTCTCTCTCCTCTTCTACCCGTCTGTGACATCCGGGAGACCTTCATACCCGATCCTTGTAGCCCCGCCCCAACTATTCCAGCGTGTGTTTAGCAAGATTTCCTGTCCTAAAAATAGAGAGGCTGAAACCTGGAAACCAAGCGGATTAGAACCATACATCTTCTAAAAAACAAGAACAACAACAATAAAGCTTTTCTCAGCTACCTAACCTAGGGAAAAAGTTGTCTTTAGTGATAATTTGAACGAGGAATAGGCGGAGTAATCAATTCAACAGCTTACGGACTGGAAAAGACAATTCACAAAGTGTGTGAAGTGTGAAAGTGCACCTCTAATGACTTTCTTGTGTCGCTGGGACAAGAAAACTCTGAGAAATGAACAGTTAATAGAAATAACTTCGCCTCCTGGTGAACCTCCGCCCACAACAAAGGGACACTACTCACATCTCTCGGTTTATTACTCAACAAAGCGAGCTTTCGATGAATATGCTGACGAGGGGAGATTTCTTCTTGTTCAGATGACTGACGTCGTCTGTGAACAGCAGACAGGTTTGTACGCATGCGCGGCAGGGAGCAGAAACTCTCGTGCTTAACGTAACAGGAAGCAGAGGCGGCCATGACACGTAACGCAAACAAAAATGGCTTTTAAGTTTCCGCTGCCTACTCACTTCTAACGAAACTTAAGCCCTCAAAATCAAGGCAACGTTTCAGACCTTTAACACTTCAACAGTAAACAGATAATTGCACGACGGGAGGAAGAGGTGAGTGGCTGTAGGTGTGGTGCTGGTAGTCATGGTGGTTGTGGGTGGATGAGTGGGGTGATGTCGGGTATGTGCGGGTGCTTGGTGGAGGGGCAGGGGGAGTGGTTGGTGGAGGGGCAGGGGGGATGTGTCATCTAGACAAGGGGGGGGGAGGGGGCAAGTCGAGAAATTGGAGTGTGGAAGCAGACGAGGTGGTAGGTCGCTCGTCTTCGCTGGGTAACAACAAAGTATTTGCGATTTCGGCAGATGAAAGCCACCCACTAAGACCCGCTGAGTTTGAAAACGGGTGGCTTAACACGAGTGGAACGTTTGCTCGGAACACAGGGTAGGGGGCGCTTTTGTGTGTCGACAGCCACACGTCACATCAGTGTGACAAGCGAGTGGACCGGTGGACTTGTATGGTATCTGTACATACTGCTACTGTCGGTGTGTTTGTCTGTCTGCGCGACTGTCTGGCTGTAAGACCAATGAATGACAGAGGGTGGGTAGAAGGGAATTTCAAAAAGGTAGATAGACATGTAGGTAGGCGTTCCAGCTGCTGTCGTTAGTATTACGGGTACTCCACTAGATTTGTACACGTGACACCTCTTCACAGTTTCAGTGCTGAGCAGGTATTTACAAGGTTGTCACAATTAAAAAACCCAACAGATGTGCTCATTGAAAATATCTTTATTAATGAATATGTTAATTACTGCCATCGTCACTACCAGAAAATCCTCCATCACCATCGTTAGTCATCGACGACAGGGGTTCTCAACGGTTAAAACCTTATATGTGGCAGGTGAATCCTGTCCTCAGACGTTTGTTACGAGCAAGTCTGTGAGTCTCGTGACTTCAAAACGAGGTTGTTGATGGCGAGGAACAGGGGCGGGGGAAGAAATGCTGCAAAGAAACTGGAGGAACAAGAATAACTATCTCCCATAGCTGAAACTTTATGTGAATTCGAGAATAGTAACATATTGTCAGCTACCCCGGGTAGCACACGCAGTATGTGTGAGTGTTGAAGTGTCTCTGTGTCTGTTTTTCTGTTTGAAGTCAGGGAAAGAATTAATTTAAATTTAAAACGCACGGTAAAGCTTTTTTGCTTTTTCCTCAATCCTCAACAGGTAAAGTGCAAACTCTTTCACTGTATCAGAACCCAAGTGCTTATCATTTTCTGAGGAATTTTTTGTGACAATCCTTTACATTTTTGTCCGCAATATCTTCACTTCTCCTCACCCGCTACATTCACTTTTCCCACCCTCCACCTACTCGCCCTCTCACCCCTCCATCTCCCCCACCCTTTCTCTCTCGTTTGATCTGCTGTTTGAAACAACAGGTGAGAGCCTGTGGTACAAATAAACCTCGACATGGAGCTCCTCGTGTCTCCGAGTGGACAGTCGGGTGGCCCAGAGAAAGTTCTGGCAACTTTCATGAGTGAGTTGAGTCTTCAGTGCGATGGTGGATGGCCTGGACCATCTGTTTGCCTGTAAAAAGCCAGAGGCCGCCATTCCAGACTCGGTGTGGACCAGGAGCGAGTGGAGTTCACTCCGTGACCCTCCTCCATCTGTTACAGCGCACGTGACCGGCAAACAGAAGGCAGACCAGTCAGTGCGAGAAGTGGAGGACAAAAGAAAGAACCGCTCCACCTTGAATCATCGTCGTCATCAGCACTTCTTTCTTATTCGTTCTTCTTACTTTCTTCTAAATATATAACCCTTTTGCTTTCTTTCAATTTTGGTTTTTCTCCTCCACACAACCATCGAATTTTTTATTTCTTCTTCCGTGGAGGTACTGCTTCTATTTCTACTTTGCTTTCTCTCTCAAAGTATCAAGTTTTCTTTCATTAACAGTTTGGATTTTTTTTCTATCGTGCAACCATACTCAAAGTTTTTTGTTTTTTGTTTGTTTGTTTTGTTTTTTGGTTGTTTTTTTTTTTTTTTTTGGAGAGGGGGGAGTTGTTACTTTTTTACTTTTTTTTTTTTACTATATCTGCATTTTCAATTTTCTTGTGTAATCGTTTTTTTATCTCAGTGTTCTATCCAGTTCACGAAACTGGCCATCAGATCTGCAAGTCACGGGTCCTTGCACGTGATACAACGGGATTTTTTCCCCTCCATCTCTCCTCTACCCCACCCTCGAATGTTTCCCAACTTTGACGAGGACCGGGTAGATGCGAGTGTGAGCGTCCCGTGCATGGCGGAACGTGTGATGACTCTACCACGCACGCTCCTCCCTCTGCTCCACGCTCTCACAACAATACACTAATTGGCGGCTAAATGTTTCTAGAAACACAGACTCGGGGTGCGGGCTAATGTTCTCGGACGGGAAAGTCTGGTCAGGCGCCACCCTGACATCCAGGCACTCGCCTCTAATTGCCCGGTTTGAGAATTCGCAACAGGTGAGGAGGGTATTAAGTAAACTTTGCAATTATCTGAAAACAAATTGTATCCAATGTCTGATAGCTTGATTGTATCTCTCTTCTCGGGTGGTAGTCCCAGGAGGAACAGATGGAGCAGCGAGGGCAGCAATGGGAGCAGTGCAAGCAGGGAGGAATTATTGTGGTCATATTGCTAGTTGCTCTATACAAGCAATGAGATATTATTGTGGTAATATTGCTAGTTCTCTAATACAAAGCAGACTATAGAACTGTTAGCATCTTCGCCCGAGTAACGGGTCCGAGAGAAATAAAACTTCAGAGGTAACAGTACCGCCAGCAGCTGAACAAGTCATTTTCAGAGAGAAAGATTAGTGAAAGTGGAGGAGTGTGGGTTGCGAGGAGCGGACAAAGAAGGGAGGAAAGTAGCTTCTAGGAGAAGGTAACTCTAACTGCATGCAGTCAGTGCTCGTCAGAATGTACTCTAATGAACTGATGTTGCAGTCGACGCCGGTTTCTGCGGCTTAAACCACATCAAAGTATGTTTGTGCATAGAGATTTTCGTAAAGTTAAGCCGCAAGTCAACGAACCGTGAAAGGGAGGCGCCCAGAGCGTGGGGAGGATAGGGTTTCAAATCCCTCTGGAAGTTTGTTTTTGGCGTTTTTTTTTTTTTCTTTTTCTCAGAGAGGAACTGCTGTTGTCTGCCAGCCGTTGGTGAAGACGCCGGGGAAAAATTCCCGCTTGACTTCGAGAAGACATTTTAAGAAAATACTAAGTACCTTTCCTGGACGCAGTAATCCCAGACTAAGTAAGACTGGGATCCAGCTTCCGGTGAAGGGCAGATAACCAAAGGCGCCAGGTGTTGGTCTCCGTGGTCCTGTCGGTACATATTTGTTGTACACTCTTAACTGTCGTTCTTTGACTCATCGTTTTCCTCCACCACAAGAACAAGAGGCTTTCTTGATGGAAGTCTTGCCAACTGAAACAATCCTCGCGAAATCTTTTCAAGTTCTGTATCAATGACAACAACAGCAACAACAACAACAATAACAATAATAGCAGTCAGCTGTACGTTAGTCTGATTTCCGCCACAAGTTTGGATTAGTTATGCAATAACTGATGTAGGAGGTACATGAGATGCTGAACATTGATCCTAACACTATATGATTGATAGAAATAGGATTTAAAAACAAAATCGAGGCAAGTGAGAAGCTTCCAGGTTCTGTATAAAGCAGTTGGTTTGTAGTGGAAATAACGGTTCGATGGAATGGATATCGTGCTTGTGAGAGGCTGAAGCGGTGGACATTCAGATCCTCCGTTACCGACATAACAACTGGTCCTCCTATGGCCAATCGCGAATAAATATTAGCGGGTTGATAGTCACAGTCTCGACATGAATTCCAGCTGGAGTAAACCTACCACCTGCGAGAAGAGTTCCTCCACCCTACCCCACCCCACCTCCATCGCCTCCCCGTGTCAGCAAAGGGGTGGTGGCAACATAGACACATCAGCACGTGAATATTTCCCACGTGAATCGCGCACGTGGCATGGGAGGGAGCAAAGGCTGCTGTTTGTTTGCGCATGTGCACTGCCGGCGCCGCAACACGAGGTATAGCTTCTCCTTCTGTTACTTGACAAGTGCGCATTCACCTGCCTCCGTGGTGTGTTGCACAGTGGGACTGTTTGAAGATTGTAGACAATAAATAACAACAAACTCTTTGATTAGTCGTTACACTGCATTAATTAATGACGAGATAATTCATTATCGCTAAACAGTAAATTGTAAAGAGTTGTTGTGTGTATCTTCTAGCTACATGGTGGTGGTGGTGGTCGTGGTGGTGGTGGAGGCCAGTCAGACGAGACCACTACTGTCTGGAAGGAAATATCCCCGGAATGAAAGAAGTATCCACTTTGTCCGACATTTAGTCGTTGTTTGCCGAGACTAACGTGCAACACCTGAGCGGCAGACGCCGGCAGGTGAAAGTGCAAATCGTCCGAGAGCCAGAAAGATCACGTCGCCGCCATCTTGCCGTGACACGTCCTGACGTTGTTTGTGTTAGAAAACAACTCGCGATGCGACGCGATGAGGCACACTTGTCACTTCCGGTTTACCGCACGCCAGGGGGCGCTGCAGCCCAGCTAGCCGTGACCTTCACCTCGCTGCAGACCGCTAAGAACGCGGCTCTTCCTCTCGCTCTGCTGCTTGTTGGCGGACACAGGCAGCACTACTTTGCTCGGATGGATAACAGCAGTCTCTCGTTAGCGATAAATAGTTCCTAGTATTCAGTCCTACAACATCCGCTTTAAAAATAGCTTGGGTGACCGGTAAAGGGTCATGCCTATTGTAAAATGTGGAGTCACGTGATTAAAGTATATAAAACTTATAAAAATAAAATCGTGTTGATTCCTGTTTCAGCATGGAACACACCCTCGTCACACCTATCCTGTCATTGTGTTTGTCCACGGAGGCTCTTACGAGAACGGCATGGGCGCCATGTTGGATGGGGATATGCTGGCTACCAATGACGTCATTGTCGTCACTTTTAACTACCGCTTGGGGGCGCTGGGTAAGCTTCGCCAAAGCCAAGGTTCTTCGTCTGTTCAAATTATCCACTTGTGTTTTAATTTTCATTTACATTTTGTGGTTGATGCTAACAACTGGTGAGTAAGGCTGTACCTGTAGCAGCTACCTGGGCTTCCTTGATGACTGCTGTGTCATCGGGAGACGAGGACAGGTGTGAAGACATCTACGCAGACTTTATGACTTTTACTAGTGGAGTAAAGCTCAGTTCAAGATACCATTTCCACAAATCTGATTAAATACAGAACTTCCATTCTCGAGATACACACTTCAAACATCGACATGGCCTCTCTCTGTGCACGGCAACCTTCACATGCGCGTGTTTCGAGAAAGGAAGTAGTGCTCACCGAGACGTGGAAAAATAGTTTGCACTGTGCTTTAAACAATCATTAAAAAAAAGAATGTTGAGTTCCGCATGAAGAAACATTCCGGACATGCGCACGAGGGCTCACACGTCAAGGGACTCCCTCTCAACCGCTGAATTTTCATTTGTTTAGAGAGCAAGGTGTAATCATTGAGAGCTGTATGGTCCTGTCTGTAATTAAAGAGCCACACCCATTGCTGTGTTCACTTTGCCTGGCTGAGGAGTTTATTGGAGTAATCTCTATTACAAACAGTGTTAAGGGATAGGAAATATTTCAGGCAGGTTTGTGAACGGATCGAGGAAAGGGTGAGTGTGGAAGGAGAAATTAGTATTTCATGAAAGGGATTCAACGTAGTTATCTTAAAAATCTTGTGAGTTTTGCTTACATGTTGTGAAGGCAGCTTGTATCTATCTTGTCCTGATGTTTCGCTTTTCTTTCACTTTTTTTCAGTAGCTTATCTCAAGAGCTTCTGGTCAAGTTTACTTTTTCTTTTCCGTCTCTCTTTCTTTCCACCTATTTCTCTCTCTTGTTTCCTCGCGTGTGAGTGTATACGTTGATTAGATATATTTGTACTTATATATGCAGCACAACTCTGCATAATACAAACTATTAATGAGGTGTATTTTCTATCTCTTTCATTCGGAATTTTCTGAAAACATTTACTAAAAAAAGAATATGACAAGATGCTGTCTTCACCATTCGCTCATGCTGTCTTCTCTTGTCTGGCAGGGTTCCTGTCTGCCCCCAACTCCCCCTTCAAAGGAAACTACGGGATGCTGGATCAGATCGAGGCGCTCAAATGGGTCAAGGCCAACATCGTTCACTTCGGCGGCGACCCCGACCGCGTCACCATCGACGGTCACAGTGCAGGGGGCTGCAGCGTGGGTCTTCTCATGTTGTCTCCCTTGGCACGAGGCGAGTAGCGTCCCGTAGCCGCGGTAACTGCGGGGCTTAGTGCTATCTTGGTGATAAATAAGCCTTACACAATAACTTTTACTGACCTGCCCACCACGTGGAGTACCAGCGGCTGCTGCCGTAGCCCGGATAAATATTGTCTCATACTTGATACAAATAAATCTACAACATTAATTAATACCCTACAGTACCACCAGCATGAAAATGACTATGAAATAATGTGTTCATGGTTATTCTTTTGATGCTCACTGTTAATGGAGTTGTTTATTTGTTCCTCCCCTGTAGGTCTGTTTACCGGAGTCATAGAGCAGAGTGGATCCCCGTTCGCTCACTGGGCAGTCAGTCGCCACCAGACCGTGCCCAGCTTGTATTTCAAGATGTTTGTGGCTGCCATGGGGTGTTCCGGCAACTACTCCTCCTACCAGCTGAAGCAATGTCTGCAGGACCTTCCAACAGATGCTGTGCATGACACCATTCTCAACGAACCAGAGGTCAGTACCGGAAACCGCTCTTGAACTTGGCCGACAAGTATATCATGTAAGGTTTGATTGTGGTTAGATTATGAATATTAGGGGAGTGTACTATGTCGCCTACCAAAACAACAACAACAACAACAACAATAATAAATCTGAAAGATGTGACGACAATGAATCTTTTGAAATGACCAGAACACTTGGCGGCAACTTCTGGCCTGACTGCTTCGTCAACTGGGTAAGCTCTTGACATTAGGAAAGGGAGATAATTTTCTAGGTGGCACAAGCATAAAGGGAGATCAGCAAAGAGCGCTCATGCTCACCCATCCACAGCCAGTTCACAGTGAACGATTGTCCGCTTAGACCTTAGCACGAGGCATCGTCTACCGGGTGTTGGCGATGGGTGCGTCTGGTGCTGGCGAGCGCAAGGAGACGTGGCGCATGTGCTGTTGTTGTTTCCGGGCTTCTGCCATCTCTCATCGTCAGGAGGTGGTTCTGGTGTGATTAGATGCCAGGTGCAGCCTCTCCAGTCGGACCGCTCTGTGCTATCGCCCATGTCTGATGATGAGGCACTGGATGCGTGAGAGGTTGAGAGCGGGGTGCAGACGGCAATAAATTCTAAATGTGGCCTGCTTCTCTGATCTGTCTTCTTTCCCTTTTTAATGTCATATAATGTTAGCTTAGTTTTTTCTTACCCTGCTAGGTTTTGGTTAAAGGCAGGTTGTATGACAATACAAAAGAGAAAGGATAATTGTTGATTAAGGTGGAGAGGATGCACGATTGGTGTGAGGCTGTAGACACCGATATCTCATCCTGATTCCCTCTTTCGCTCTTTTCCTTGATCATATGTGTGCCCTCACTCATTTTCATTTTTCTACTTCACTTTCTCTTGTTTGTCCATACACTCTCCCTCCCACTACCACACAAACACACATAACGAGGAGAAACCGAGTCAAAAACATATCTATAACAGCAACAACAACATCAACCGTCTTTTCACAGCTACACTCGTAGAAAATCTCTCTTCATCATTCCTCCTTTTCAGTCGCTTTTCTTTGCTCACAAGCCAGCCGTGTGGTGATGTAGGCTAAACATCTCCATCTTTGACACGAATGTAGCAGCACCAATCCTTTTGTCTGTACCAGTGTAGGGCCCTGGGTTTTTTTCTTCTTCTTTTTCTCTTAACCCCAGAATTATACATAAAAGCAATCAGCGCTGATAAGATGAAGTGTATTCCCCAGAGTGAAGGCTTTCAACGTTAATCGTGAACAGGCCAAAAGCTTTTAGTGTCAATGATAGACATTTACTACACAATCTTGCAGCCACAGTATGCAAACGGGTGGTGGGTGGGATCCGAACCGACTGAGGGCTTTCTTTTTTCTTTCTTTTTTTAAGAGAAAGAGAGAGAATGGGAGTGAAAGAGTATTTCGAGAGTTCAGCTGGTTCCGACACATGTTGTATAGTTGTCTCATGTGAGCGTGGTGATAGCCCCACACATCTTCTCTAAAATTTACTCCCAGTAATAAACTTTCACATTTTCTTTTTCTGTGAAGGTAAAGCAAAGTGGTTCTGAATGCACGGTCACGTGGTTGTGATGCGACTGGTGTATACAAACACTTCACTTCTGCAGTCTGGCACTTACTTAGAGTCTGTTTCCAAATGATTCATATCTAACCGTTTTTTTCAAATTATTTTATAAAAAAGCATGATGAATATCGCTGGCGAGGCGTAGCTGTGTTTACTGTGTCCAGGACTTCTTTCTCTCCACTGCAATCAACAATCGTTTGTGGACAGGCTGCAGATACTGTGAAACCAAGAAAAAGCCAGGATTAGATGATGTAACCTCTAGTTTAGTTACCTCTAGCTGTTGCCACTCAGTCAACGGCAGAAACTTTGTAAAGACTTTCAACATTTTTTATACTTAAGCGCACCGCCATCAGAATTTGTTGTCGAGGACATTAATTTCCTCAGTAAACATTTCAGGCTGCTACATGCATTTTTGGAATTCTAAATATAATAATATCCTTTGCACGTTTTCCTATGTTAGGGACAACAAAATTTCCATTCCTGGTTTTTTTAAGTGTTTGAGAAAGAGAGAGAAGGCACTAATGGGCAATCGGACTTCCGCTTCCGGTGAGATTATATTTAGAAATCACAGCATAAAGAGCTGAATGGTGCTTTTTGTAGCTACATGAAATAATGACCATAGAATTCATTTTTATTCCCAAAATAGTTTATCTTTCTGGAAATATTACTCTTTGAGCACGAGTAAGAACACTTCCAGTGAAGTCCGTCTGACGTGCGTCTGCTATTTGGTGAACTGATGCAAAGCTTCCGGTTGACACAAAGAAAGCGTTGGTCCTCCAGTGTAAATATTTCAAAATAAGCCGTGGAGTGTGAGTGCCTTTTTATTTATTTATTTTCACAGCTTTGTCTACCAGCTATCAGTTAATGAAAAAAGTAAACAAATAAAAAAAGGTTTAAACTGTTCATCTCAGTTAGTAAAGAATGAAATTAAGTTTTGTTGTGTTTGGTGAAGTGGTTTACCGTGCAAGCAAGGTTAGTGTGTCTCTGTGTGTGTGTGTGCATCTCAGGTGAGGAGAAAACAGGTCGGACTCTATCTAAATGATGTTGAACATCTTCCCAGAATAGCCTGTGATTGCGTGCTGCTCACGTGCTGCCTTCACCGAGTGTTTATCTCACTTTATCATGTGGATGGTGTGGTCCAGATGACTGCTCCAGCTTCCACACGTGTCGGGTATGTCGGGTATGTCGGGCAATGATCCCTCCTCACAGACCCAGGGCTTCAGTATTTTGTGTTCAGTCCTGTGACAGGACCCTCCCTTGCTTTCAAGAGATGATGGTCTCTTTCATTTCTCATCCTCATATATATTTGTTTTCTTTTCGATTCCAGCGTGTTTATAAATTTATTTCAGATATTCTCTTGTCATAAAATGGAAATGTGGGTTACTTCACTGAAAGACATGTTAAGCTTCCTGCTTCATTCATTTGTTCTTTTGTCTCTGATATCGTTCTTTTTCTGTCTGGTCTACTGGTTGTGAGGTCTGCTATCTCTGAAAGTAGGAGGGAAGGACTATCTGGCTAATATAAACACAGCAGTGCCAAACAAAAGACGTAGGAAAGCGACAAACAAATCATTTGTCCATTTGTCTACTCGTCCACAAACCTACCCACACTTTCTACAGGTGTGTCTTCCACGGGCAAAGCACGAAGGGGGTCGCATGGTGCGGTGCCGCCAGCAAAGCTGATCCACCCTGGGTGCTACCCCCATCTGCTTGTTTTGATTCCACCATGCAGGGGCTACAATCACATGTTTACCTCCCTTGGGTGGCCAGGTTCCTATTTGATGCTTCATTCACATTCGTCTTTGTTTATCTCTGTTCTTCCTCTGTCTGCGTGGGTTTTTTTGTTCTTTCGATCTCTACTGTTTTTCTGTCTTCTTAACTTTTTCGCCTGAGTATGCGTATAAACCGTAGTCATGGGCCATACCCAATATGCCAGGTAAACTGTTCAAGTGTTCACTGTTCAGGTGTTAGATGGAAAAAAGCAGAAATTTGTATAAATTTTCTCTCTCTCCATTCTTTCTCCTCTCTCTTTTGAGGTCCAGGTGTTCCTGGGATGTCCCGCAGCTTTGTACCCGACTGTTAACAGTGTGAGGACACGATGTGATCTCCCTCCCCACCCTGACCCTTCACACCCGCGCTCGTGTGGCGCTAAGTGACGTCAGTGAGAGATTTGTCACGCGCGGCGCTCGCGGGGAGCGTTAGCACGGGGCGAGCGGCGGGAGAGCGCTAGCTTTCGAGGACAAACTTATAAAAATGTCAAGAACCTGTTGCTGAAAATGCGAGAATGGGCCTCGCCATACAGGAAAAGTCGTTTTTCTTAATGTGACTGTAAATGTGAAACTAAATATGTCCTGAGGGCCGGAACACTTTTACAAACGATAAAAGATGCGAAATGGTGTTTGAGGGAGGAAAGCTCGAAAGTCTACGATGGGAGGGCCGAGCTGCAAGTCGTTTGTGATGGCAACAACCTGGTTGGGATGAACATGTGAGAAGAGTTCTTTTCGCTCGTAAAAAAAGCACCTAACGTCTCTTCCCTACGATATTTATTATGTCGGAATGAATGAAAGAGTGGAAGGTAATGGCAATGGGACGAAAGCAGCAGTGGTAATAGAATGAAAGTCTGAGTGGAAAAAACAGAAGATTAAATGGAAGATATGTGTTCAAAGAGATGTTTAAGGACAGCCAGCGCCTGATAAAAGCATATTACATATAAATCAACAAATACATATCTTCCACCTTTAATCCTCATTTCACATACTCACAGAACATGTGACACACAGACAAGGAAATCTCAGTATCCCATTCGCAAAAAGATTTCACGTATGTAGTAATAAAGGTTTAAGTCAAGAAAAAGGAACAAAGAGAAGACTTGTGGGTGAAGGTCTATTGACTCACCAGACAGACCTCCACCAAATATCATTGGTGTCCGCAGACACTGTGACGGTCGAGTGGTTTCCCATGTGGGTCAGCACTTCTCTAACAGCCTCTCTCCGAGATTTATGTTTCCTTCCGAAGTTCTTCTGAATTAAGTCATCATTTTTTATATTTTCTGCGAGTTCCTTTTCATCGTAAGAGGCAACAGAAGACACACGCCCAGCTCCCTCCCCAAGCCCAGTCAGGAGCTGAGAAGATGATATAGTGGACCATGAAAGCTGTCTGGTGAAGCATGCAGCTGAGAAATCGCACACTTCCTGGCACTAAACACATCGTCCATCTTACCTTTATCCCAGCGCCACCAGCAGGGGTTCAGGCTAGATAATTTTGATTGATATGTTTGCTGGAGAGTTGGGTGCCTGTTTGGGGGTTTCATGGACGTTGAGAGGGAGCAGGTCAAGAGAACTGAACTCACTGAAACGCGCGCACCCGCAAGTAATCGTGGGTAGACAGGGCAGATGAAGTAACAAACATGAAACACACTAATACATACAGACAGACCTTGTGAAGCAACTCCAGCACAGTCATCGTCACACAAATTACTTGCAGGTTTGGGTGGCCGGCCAGTTGCCTGGCTGGTTGGATGCCTTCATACATCCATGCAGCAAAGTATTTAGACTCCAAACAAAGTAAAAATGCTAAACTATTTGTGGTTTTCTGTCCCACAGCTTCCTATTTCACTGGTTCCGCCATTCCGACCAGCCGTGGATGGTTATTTCTTACCGGATCTGCCGGAAGTGCTAGCGGCTCGAGGGGAGGTCACAGGTCATCACCTTCTGACAGGAGCGACGAGAGACGAGGGCCTCATTGCAGGTAAAGTGTTAACAGGGACTAGGGGCATAGGTACACAGGTGAAAATATAGCAGGTGAAAATAAGAATGAGGCTAGCATTTATGCCGTAGGGTCAACTGTTAAATTCTCAAAGAATTTGGTCCTAGACCTCTCATTATGGATCAGAAACACTGTGCAAGAATATTTGTGTGTGTGTGTTGCTGTTGTTGTAGCCATCCCGCTGGTGAAGCGCTACGACCTGAAGAACATGGAGGGGACCCAGAAGCTGCTGACTCTGATGAACTGTTTCCGTGGAGACCTGCCTCAGGTCCATGGCATTGTCGGTAAGAGTAGGCCTGTGTCGTGAACACATTGCAGAACGAGGCTGCCTCCCTTACATCCTACCCGTAATCCTCTACCCCTTCCCCACCCTCCACACGTGATAATTGCGGGAAAAGGATGAGTGCTTAGTGTACCGTCCACACTTCTGATTAATGGCCATCATTATGAGGAAAATTATTAATAGGAAAGATTAACGAGTTGTGATGATGATTTCCTGCTCGCGGTTTGTTAATTTAGTTTGTGTTGTGGTTTGTTTCTTTTCATCGCTGGCCTCGTCAGAGTCCATACTGGAGGCGTACGCTGAGTGGCCCTACAACATGAACGAGGAGGAAATGAAGGATCACTTTTCAGAGGTTAGAATGATGCACTGGGGGTCACGGGGTCACTCACACGAGCACTCACTGAAAGCCAGCGCACTTCTACACACGGAAATAATGACATTCTTTGACACGATGATAAAAAAATGTCTGTCCGGGGTTAACCCTTGAGTGCAATCTTTACACGAGTGTATTATTCGACTGTGTTCAGCTTCTTAACTTGACTTTGAATTAACCGTGAGATTGTGTGCTGCCATTCCGATATTCTTTGCTTTTCCTGTCCTTCTGTGGCCGTATCCATGAAGCAGGGGTAAGGTTACCCCGGAGTTAGCTATGGTCCGGAAGTATCGCCAGGTCCTGTTATTAAAAACCTCTAAATGATCTCTAAATGATCGCTAGGTTCACGATCATTCGTTGCTGTTGTTTTTGCTGTCATTGTTACTGTCATTGTTGTTATTGCTCCTTTTGTTTCATCACAGATCGTGGGAGACTACTTCATCGTGGCCCCGACTCACAAGACCGCGAGTGTCATGGCGGCCCTGAACCTGACCGTCTTTGTCTACAGCTACGAGTACAGGTCCGACTACGACCAGTGGGAGGGTGAGAATATCTTTAATTCCATAACTTGAAACCGGACTGGATTCATGTAACTGGTTTCTTTTCCTTTTTCTTCATTTTACCTCCCGGCGGTTGCTGTAGGCCTTTCCGGAATTAGGTTTGTCGTTTAAAGGTATGTCCGGCCCCAAGGCGAAAGCAGCCCCTTGTAGGAGCAGTTTGTACAAAAGTTATTGTTACAAATTATTTTTGTAAATCATAATTTTCGTATTTGGCTGGACATTTGTAACTGAGGTTAAATGTAGTTTGCTAACAAGCTTTCGATAACGATTTATTTGGTAGGTAAGCACAGACACTAAGTACTGCACACACAGCCAAGAGCCAACATCAGGACATGAAGAGGTCAAACCGACACTTGATGGAATTTTACATGGATGCATACTTTTGTAAACAGGTGGATGGCCAGGTGTTAGTCATGTACCTGATACGTTGCCTCCCTAATGAGAGACACGTGGGTAGCACTCAACCAGCGGAGTGTTTTGTCACGAGATGTGGTCTGATTATTGCAGGTGTTATTCACGGGGCAGAACTGTTTTACCTGTCGGGCTTCCCGCTGAAGGGCCATTCCAACTTCCGGTATGACGAGTCCGACAAGCACATGGCGCACCTGCTGCTGCAACTGTGGAGTAACTTCGTCAAGAACGGGTAGAGTTATCTCCTCCTGTCGCGGATATCTGCCTGTCTATGTGTCTCACAGTCAGTTGTGAAATACAACAAACATTTCTTTGTTTCTTTCTCTTTTTTTCCTTTTTTTTTTTTTTTGTTCATTTTTACTTTTTATTCTTTCTTTATTTTTCACTTTTATTTATTTCATTTCAGATTTTTATTTATTTGTTTTGTGTTTTTTTGTTGTTTTGTGTTTTGGTTTTTTTGTTGTTGTTGTGTGTTTTTTGTTTGTTTGCTGTTGTTGTTGGGGTTTTTTTTTTGGAGGGGGGGGTCTTTTGGTTATTCATCTTTATTCTTTATTTAACCGGATAACCGGATTGCAAGGATTTAATGAGCCAGGCTGCAGGGCGTCGGGATAGCGAAATGATAATACAGGTATACTTTAAATGTCTTCTATAATTTGACAGTTCATATTCGGCAATGGGGGCACGAAGTTTCAAGTGAAGTAGCCCCGTGAATCGCTAGTTCTTTTTTCCTCCCTTCTCTCTCTCTTTCTCGCCATCTATTTCTCTCTCTTTCTCTGGGTGTGTGTGTGTGTGTCTCTCTCTCTGCCCCTCTCGTCGATATCAATCTGTAGGAAGGGGTGTTAGTGGAAGGCTGACCACGTGCTGTGGTGTGATTGCTGCAGACTGCCGTCGCTGGTGCCGCTGCAGAACTTCCACATGCCGCGCTTCACGCTGGACCAGCACGCCTACACCCGCTTCTACTCCGCCGACCGCGCGCCCACCCTGCTCGTGCAGCACGACCTCAAGCCCGCCAAGCTGGCCTTCTGGAACCAGCGGGTACCCGAGATGTACGTGCAGCAGCTGGCCGAGATGGCGCAGTACCCGGCCCCGGGCACCGTCCTGGCCCCTCGTGACGTCACGGAGCTACAGCGCGTGCACTCCACTTCGCGGGATGAGATGGGTGCAGACGACGAAGGACAACAACAAGGAGGAAGAGAAGGGGATGCAGAGCGCGGCAGGTGAGTTGAGAGACAGACACCGAGATCCGTTATAGATAAATACATAAATGTGGCGGGGGGAGGGAGTAACATTTTCTTCTCGTTGTTACTTACTTATTTTTTTATTTTAAATCTTTCACAAACAGATTAAAGTACATTTTCAGTAAACAATTGACTATATCATGATTTTTGTAAAGCACAAAATTTAAAAGAACTTGCTTGCTTGCTCAGACAGACTGAGAGACAGGAATCAGAAAAATCTTACAATAATTCGTTTATATCAACCTTCCGTGTGAAAGGCTGGGAGCTGGACGGGAAAGCAAGCAGTAGTCTCTAAATTTGACGGTGAAACCTGCCTTGTGATGCTTATTTCTCATTATCCTCAGAAACACGGTGAACAACAACGACCTCAGCCGCCAGCATACGGACGACAACAAGACCATCGGCAGCCGCTTCAACAACCCGGGCCCGTATGTCATCGCCCAGGAACCTAACCACTGGTTTCTCATCGCCGCCTGCATCGGTCTGTCGCTTCTCACCGTCCTGCTGTCGGTATGTTACTGTCAGGTGCGCAGACAGGTGACCAACCTCATGCGACAGAGCAGCGTGTCCAGCGGACAGCCCATGCTCTGAACGGTTCGTGAATCCAGAGGTGGACGCTCTTGTGAAGAGGCCTTCAACGTGGTCCTCGATGTAGAACGACTTGACTGTCTTGTGTTCAAGAAGAATGTTCTAGACTCTGACTTCTTTATATAAAACCAAAGGGAGAAATGAATTATTTTTCATGAAGAATTCTTCTGCCAGCAATAAAACAGTAGACGGCTGTTGGAGACATTCTCATTCGATAACTTCGTTGATGGACGACAGAGTGGTGCTAAGAGCAATGACAGATTTTTTAAATCTGCTTTTTCTTCTTCTTTCCTACTGTCAGAGTAGTTCTGGGAATTATTGTGAGATGTGTGGTACGTTGCATTCGCTGATTGTTAAGGGCAAAAATCGTGTCAATTAATTTATTTCCCTTGAATACTCTGATGTTTCAAAGTTTGATGTTTACTATTCAGGGTTACGATGATGGTGCATGACATGGGAAGTAACTGTACAGTTGATACTCCACGAAAGCGCAGTTACCTGCCTGGATTTTCTTCTGCCAGCAATATTGCCTCTGCCCTTTTACTTTTGTGGGAATATGATAGTCGTACTGCTCCATGCTGAATTGTTTGTGAAAAGACAGAAGGATGTTATTCACGGGACGAGAAGCAATGACTTCCAGAACACAGTTTTTTTTTCAAATGGACAATAGAGTGCCATTCAAATGAAAGCGGTTACAATGCGGGATACAATGATAGAATGGCACTTCATCTTCCTTCTCTCCTACTTATTATAGTTGTTCTCTCTCTCTCTCTAACAATCGCCCTGACAATGTTCAGACTGTAAGTCGCTGCCACGTCACAAAATTATTTAGTTGACTCACGTCTTCCGCTTTCCTCCTGTCAGTGAACTCACATCTTTTCCTCTGCCCATGTCCTCACCCCACCCCAACCTCTTGCTGACTGATGAAAAGTAAAGCGATGTTTTGAAGACCAAACAGTCAGTCGGGAGACAGTCGTGCAAAATAATCCTCGTTTTTCTACAGTGAGAAGCCCGAACACTGTAGTCTCACCTCGTCATTGGTTTCCTGAGATTGCGACCTTCTGAAGACTGTGAAGACCTTGTGAAGACCTTGTGAAGACTTTGTGAAGACCTTGTGAAGACTTTGTGAAGACTTTGAAGAAGATGGAAGAGAGGCTCACGCGGTTCTCCTGTCCAGTCGATCAGTTTGTCCTAAATGGAGGATACGTTCGTAATCTAATCGTCTACGAGGAAAGTTTTGTCGCTAGAAAACGGTGAAATATTTCACCAATTCTGTCGGTTTTAATCTGTTTTTGACTCAGTTATGTCATAAAAGAAAATAAAAACCAAAGCGTCTCTTAGTGAAGTAGTGTCATTGTAGATGGTCCTGCAGTCCAGATGATACAGTGTCGCTGATGACACAGAGTAGCTCTTGAGTAGGATGTTTACAATAAATAAATATCGCTTTATAAATATAAAGATCACCACTCCATCATGACCAACAGTTTTACACCTTTGTGTACTTTAAAGTTTTTCTGTTTAGCGGTTGTTGTGTCCACGATTAGTTGCTGAAGAGTGCGAGTGGAAGGCTATTTACCTGTTTTTTCCTCACGACTTTTGCTTTTCTTTTGCCTTCTTGATTTTATTTATTTCAGAGAATAGTAGGTGTTGAGCTGTTTGTAGGTCCCACTGTTTTCAGTAAAAGCCAAAAAAAGATAGCAAAGCTGACAATCATCTGTGAGCCCGTTTTGACTGTTGCTGTAAATACACGTGAACCATGTCAATGATGTGTACAATATGAGGTGTATCTTTGTCTGAAACTGGGGAGAGGAATCTATATGCCCTTCGGTCCTTTTTTTTTTTTTTTTTTTTGTTAACTGTTCTCCTAAGTCTTCTGTCTCCGTAGCAACAATTTTATATTTCTATTTTTCTTGCTTTGTATTTTACTATGAGATATATTTATTAATTAAATATAGCGACTTCGTATAGTGCTTCACTAGCAAGGTTTTATAACAAGCCAGATTTGTTTCAAACAAACAACAAAACAGTGAATATTGTCAGATATATCTTGAGATGTATTAGTTTACACAGAAAGATATTAATGCCAAACTGGAATATTTAAAGAATTAAAGAGAATTTAGTAACAGTTCAATTAAATATCAAGGCATCGTAGAAACTGTATGCTGTGTGACATACTTATGCTATATGTCAGCAATTTATTGTGTTTTTCTGGGCTTTATACAAAATTATTTTGTAAAGTAATCATAACTGTCTAAAGGGATTTTCATCAAACCAGTGAGTAAAGTGAGCAATCGCAATCAGTCCGACATGTCTGAAGGAATCTTGTAAATATTAGACAGTGTGACCAGCTCCTTGGTTTGAAGCCTCCATTATTTCTGTTGATGAAGATGACCATGCAGAGGACTTTGCACAAGAAAGTACAAGGTGCGTTTAGCCACTGTAAACTGCATTTACCGGTAGAATGTGTTTCTGTTTTTAGTGAGATGGTTGATGTGTGTTACTCGTGTTTCATATCTTAAAGTTTCACCTGAGCCGTTTGCTGTCGATCACTGATGTTTGTGACGTCATTCCCACATATGTACATATCGATGACACTGATTCGGGTGAACACGCATTCCAGTGACGGTTTTGTTGTTGTTGTGCTGTGTCCTTGTTTGTTATCATCCCTAGCATGATGCTTTTGCGGTGTTTATGTTGACTTTCTCGTGTCAGCCCTCAGTCTCACTCACAGGTACGCACATCAGCGCGTTCAGAACCCGATTATAAACTAACGTGCACACAAACATATATGTACATATTCACAAACGGCCGTGTGTAATGTAAATCTTGTTTCATCCGTAGTGGTAAGAGAGACAACTCCTGACTTTAGTCATGAGACGTCTGTCGCAGTTAACTCCCTTTAATGTTGACAAAACCTTATTCTTCTTGACATCGCGTCTCACGGTCACGACTAGAAGACTCATGTCTGTGGCTGTGGGTTTTCTCTCCCATATTTGTGTCAATTCTTACTATATAACCCTTTTTTACCTGTATTGTAATTCAGCTTATTTTTAATCTCCTGTTGTTAAATACATGTAAAGTTGCAAAACTAATTTGTAGCGCAGTGGTGAGTGCGAGTAATCGAAAATCCAAACAACGCATGTGTTCATTTTCTTTGTCCGTTATATTCTTTTTATTTCCTTTAGTTTCTTACTGCACATAAAGCAGAAATAATTTATCTTTATTGTGTGATATCTCATATGATGTTGCGTAACATTGCTCTGGGTGCAGTTCCATTAAAGTAAAATATATTACACTTTCTACTTTCTGCAAAGACATAAACTGCACATGTTTTGAGAGGAGCACAAGCTTATTATATAATAGTTATTATGCAGCTTTAATATCTTCGATTAAAGACTTTTGTTAAAGTTATGTTTAAACGCAGTCACAAACAATAAAGCCTTTGAAGGAGTTTCCGACAATCAGTCACCTGCCACAGTATTTCACTTTGCGTCTAAATCTGACAGAGTGGCTATTGGTAGACAAGTTGTGACTGCCCCACCTATCTCAGATGTTTTAATACAGAAAATGTGAAGACATTTCAAACCATAGCAGTAATATATAACTTGTGAATGTCAATCAACAAACCAACCAAGCAGCCAACTAAAACCGACTTTACCGTTGATCCTCAAGACTTGCTGTTATTTTTCGTTCGCTTTTACCTCGTTCTCATCAGAGCTGCTCACCCTTACTCGGTTAGGTAGCCCCACATTGCTGTCTCTCACCAGTTGCTCGTTCCTCCGTATTCTGGTCCCCTCCCCACACCCAACTAGTGGCGGTCTGGTGGTGCAACTGTTGGCGCCTGTCATCAATACAGTGAAGATAGACTGTCCTGGGTTCAGATCTTGTTTCGGGCACGCTGTTCTTGTTCTGCATGTGGCTCCTGTTTACAGGGGCAACTGTTTCGCCGTGAAATAGCTTGTTAGCCGACTCCATACAAACACCCACTTTCCTCCCTCCTTACACTCTGTCTATCTGCGCCATGTTACAGACGATGCTGTTTTCACCTGTTGTTTTGATGTCTAACCACGACAATACCTCTTCAGTTCTTGTGCTTGTCAGTACATTTGTTTTAATATTCATTTTCCCCATCCCCACTCAAGTCCGAGCACCCTGTTGTTTATTAAACAACACAGCACGACACGGTTGTTATATATCTTTAGATTGGAACCTTGAAATACCTCTTGAAAGCATGCCAGTCCCTGGTCCTGGTAATTGTCTAGCGATCACTGAGCTCACCAGTTGCTGTTCTACTCTTGCATCAGTCCAAACTTTGTTACAAAATGTTACAAGAGGGTTTGGAAGTTTTTTTGTACATGTACAAATATCTGTCACGTCAATAAAGGTGTCATCACTTACCATGTAATGATTGTTGTTTTTTCTTTTATCATCATCATCTTCTTATTCTTCTTCTTCTTCTTGATTGCCACAACCACCACATACAAGATCTCAACAAGCGCAGTAGTGCTAGTTAACCATATGACAGCTTCCTTTCACACCCAGGCGTCCATCAAGGTGCTCCCTGTCACCTATTTTGTTAACATAGAAGACACCATGCCTGAAGCCCTCAACGACCATCACACTTCCATTTCCACGGGTGGAAGGTCGATATGCAACCTACGCTTTGCAGACAACTGAGAACTGAAGGAAGATATACATATATACCAGAGACCTGGATGTGGACACATTCTCTCTGTTTGCTCGCGTACAAAGCTCTGGATTGTCGAGCGTCACCTGGAGCCGGTTGCACTGCTCAGGCGTAATGAAAGACTTTAGTCTGGACGTAGCAAGGGTACAGCACCCAACTAACTTGACGACAGTTGCATCGCTCCCGACTGAGCGAATGTTAGTCCGGAGCTTGGGCGTAACTTGAGTAGGTGTAGGTACCGACTAGCAAGTGACTAACATGAGCGTCCTCAGCAACTCAGTTTGCGTTTATGAGTTTTGGAGAAGAAGCATAGGACGACGATGTGAAACCTTTTTTTGGTAGATGAAAGTTATATCCCTTTTCAAAATGGCTCTTAAGCTTGTTAATCGTTATCGTGAACTACAACAAAACACAGTGAAATCCAGCCTTCCGAGTCATGTTTTCAATTCTATTCTTCGGGATGTTTTCAAACAGTTGCATGAGATACGATCAACACGCATAAGTCGACAGTTTCTCGAACAATTCACCGTGTTTCTAAGCCTCTTACAAGTCGACTAAATAAGTAAAATACCGAGCCAGAGGGCTGGAAACAAGCAGAAATCCTAATTTCACGCAATCGCAGGATTTCCAAGCGTGTTTGGGTGCGTAAATGACACTCATGTAAAAATACAGGGACCGTCTGAGCACGTTAGTGAACTTGTGAATAAAAAAAGTTATCATTCAATAAATGTACAGCCAGCTTGTGATAGTGGCATAAACATTATTAACTGTGTTGTTAAGTTTTCTGGAAGTACTCATGCACCAGGATTTTGACTGAGTCGAAGCTGTACCGAGATTATGAGGAACATCCCCGATCATCACGGGATAAACTCCAGAAACAACTGAAAGCTACAACGTACGTGTGCTGAAAAGACGCTTTCCTCCTTCAAGGAAACATCAAGGTAAGTCATACTCAATTATATTTGAGTTATAGGATTTGGAAACAATGTTTTTACATTACATTTTAATATTGTGTCCACATGAAGGAAGATAAAATTATCATTATTGCCTTATGTTTTGTGTTTTTTTCAAGTTAATGTCCGGCATGTAATTAAATTAATACATTATATTTTGCACAAATAACAAAGAGCAGAAAGTAATGGACATGTTTGAATGTGTGCACACATGTGTCTCTTCACTAAAGCATTTGCATGTATAACACATGCACACCTTTCATGCTATGTTTCCCCCAAAGAAATATATTAACATATATTTATGTACTTACATGTAAGATTTTTCTCATGCATACTGTTCAGTTTTGATATTTATTTGGTTGCTATCATTTTCTAGCTTTAGCAGTTGTTTTGTGCCCATGTTATTTGTATAAATATGCAGAACTGGTTTGGAAAAGCCTTAAGCTTTTCCAGTGCATTTCCCACCTGTAAATTATTATTGTAAGGATATCATGTTTCATCCAGGTAGGGTGTAGCAGTATCACCACAAACAAAAATAAAAGCACCACAAACACCCACCCACCCCAAGGAACTATTTTTTTTAAATGAAATCGATGTTATATATTGTGTTAATGATATCGATGTACTATGTAGTTGGCACCTGTTAAGAGCGTCAGTGTAGCTCACGGAATATGTACATATATGTATACATGCGTAACTATAGTTATTGACCCAGCAGGAAATACGACTAACCAATCATACAATCAGTCCTGGCAGAGTTTTAAATTACAATGCATAAGAAAAATGAATTTTTATTTTATGGCACTTAAGAAATATTCCTTTGAAATAAATATGTCACATTTTAAGTTACTTGCACTAGTGTCCAGCAGGCAGCACTTTTTTTGAACAGGGTATGAACCCATAGTGAAGGACGCTTTGTGTAGAGATTTGTGGAACAACTTGACTGTCTTTTTGTGTTCAAGAAGAATGTTTAAGACTCTTTAGAAACAACTTGAGGGAGAAAATGAATTGGGTTTTTAAAGAAAAATATCTTTGCCAGCAATGAGATAGTGAATGACTGCATTGGACAGTTGAAGACATTCTGCTTCAGTAACCTCATTGATTGGCAACAGTGTGGTGCTATGAGCAGTGAATAATTTCTTTCTTTTTTTTTATTGTTTCTCTTTCTTGCTGTTTGAAAAGTTCTAGGATTTATTGTAAGATACTGGTACATTTGTCAAAGAGAAAAATCGTGTCTTTGATTTTATATCCCTTAGACACTTTACTTCAAAGGTTGATGCTTACTAGTGATGAAGATGATAATGATGATGCATTACATGGGAGGTAACTATTCAGGCAATACTCCACCAAAGCGCAGTTACCTCCCTTATATGCTTGTGCCAGCAGTGTTGTGAGAAATGGAGACATAATACACCTATATTGTGTGGTATCTCTTGTGATGTTGTAAACCACTGGGCGCAGTTTCACTACAGTAAACTATGTTACATCTTCTACGCTCTGCAACGATAAGAAATGCACATGTTTTGAGAAGAGCACGACTTATTATATGACAGTTATTCTGCAGTTTTGATATTGGTGTTTAAAGACTTTTGTTACAGTTTAAATGCATATATAATCATGTCCTTAGAGAGGCTTCCGAAGGTTAGTCATCTGGCACAGTATTTCGCTTTGAGTCAGTCTTGTTATGGGTATGAATGACTATTGGCAGAAAAGTTGTGACTGTTGCGTCTATCTCAACTGTTTTCCAGAAAATATGCAGACGTGCCAAAACTTTCTAACAAATATTTGTCAGTAATATATGGCTCTTGTGACTATCAAAAAATGAACAAACCAGGCAGCTAAATCAGTTCGTCTGCTGTTGTGTCACTCACAAACTCATCAGTTTAATGGTGCAGCGTGTCCCGCTGACGGTGCATTGTTCCCTCCACTCGGCACTTCACCCGCTTCCCTTGTGGTCGTTGCGCCAGAGGGTCATTCCTTCCCTTCTTATTTCGACTACCAGAGAAGTCCTCTGCACCGTGCAGGTGTTCTGGTCTTCTGTCAAGTGGCTCACATACCTAAAAATCCCACTTATTTGCTTTTCCTTATTTGGAGTGCGGAGAAAGTACCCCAGTGCCGTGTAGGTGTTCTGTTCCCCTGTCAGGTGACTCATGCACCTCAAAATCTCTTCTCTCCCATTTCGTTATCAGTAACTTAATTTAGAAATGTAAGTAAAATTAGGCATTAAAGGAGTAGGAGATAAGTATTAGCTATATGTAGGAGTTAGGTATGCTTAGAGTAGGGTGGAATTGCTTTGCATGTGTAAATAATGTAAATTTATCCTCTTTGTGTCTGTGAGAGCATATGTTATACGTTTGTCTTCCCACGAACGACTGGTACAAGTCAATGAATGACCGTCACCAAAGCTAAAAGAAGGAAGAGTACCAGGTATGTGGATGTGGGCACGTTCTGTTTGCTTGTGTATAGAGAGGTGGATTATCGTCACTTGGTTTGGGAGGAGGAGGAATGGATGTTTTTACGCCGAGCCAGCAGCTATGGCCAGCCCTGTAATCAGATACCACATGCGTGCCTGAGACGAGACCCACACCCAGGACTCGAGGTAGTGGTGACAGGCACTAACCACTGCGCCACCGGGCCGTCCATTTGGTTCGAGTCCCACCCGGGCACGTGTCATTATTGTAGAGATAGCGGATGTAGTGATATTTGGGTAGGGTGCAGTAGGATCGCCACGGCCAGGTGCGTCCCCCCGACCTCAACCACCACCACACACACACTTTCAAAAAAAAAAAAAAAGAATCACACACAAGAAACTATTTTCTTAATGATGTCGATGTAGTGTTCGGTAAATAAATGTCAGTGACGTCAAGCTCTTCAAATAGCCATGTTTAAAATTCACTGCTACCCACGATCGAGCGATTTCCCCCTGATTATGCAAGACAATAATTTTAACTGCCAGACTGCCGTGCGTGGGCGGAGAGTCGTGACCAGACGAGCCCCGTACTGGTGCTGAGTCCGTTCTTATGGTGTTTTTGTTTTTTTGTTTTTTGGGGTTTTTTTTAAGTATTATTTTACTCTTACACATGTATAAACTTGTACTTAACCCAATTGAAGCTTTTCGTCGTCGTTTGTTGAAAAGAATATTGTTTCAGGAAATTCGTGGTAAATATGAAAAAAAATCACACATAACCTCGGGGTTAATAATCACAACTGTTTAACTACCAAATATATGGTGATATATTAACCCTCTAGTTCTCTCTTTCACTCAGAGTGTGTGTGAAGTGTTCCTGCATTTAGGAATGGGAGGATCAGACTTGGTATACTTAAATATGTGCACTATTATGTCGACGGACAAATAAGCTCTCTCGTTACGAACATTAACATCTACACGGAGCAGAACAGGAGAGAGCAAAACTCCTCCGTGTTTACAAAAAACGAAATGCAAATGTATAAATAATTACTTGATGGCAGTTCCGTGTAGTCTTATTTATAGTCTTGCCAAGCCCTCAAAGCTACAAATAGTTTGATAAGTGTAAACTCCCTGTTCGAGTCCATCCTCCTCGCGGTAGAAGCATTAGTTTAGAAATATTAAAAAGAAGTACACACGCGTGCGCGTGCACGAAAATATCTTTAAATGCGTCGGATTGTGTGTGTGGGAAACGGTGAGCGAGGTAATCATTCATCAACGACAAGGATTATATGGGAACAATCGGCATTATAGAAGATGTCTACTAGGATTACAAATAATGACATTGAGACATTCACACTACACACCACACTACACACCACACTACACACAACACACCACACTACACACCACAATGATCAGCTACTGAGGGCGGTACATTATTACTATTAACTCCCACTGGCACACTTATAACTTCCAGCAGTGTTGGTGAATAGAATATAGTATTCAGTAGAAGTACAAAAATAGGTCTGACAGCTTGTATATGGGAGTGAGAGAGAGAGAGCGAAGGATGAAGACAGAGAGTAGGAGTAACAGGAAATAAAAATGTAAGCGATGCAATCTCGCTAACTCCCTTCAGCCATGAAAACAAACTGTTTTGAAAACCTAAGTCGAATGTCGAGTGAATACAAAGCTGAGTTCTTTGTGCTGGACGGTTACAGGCAAGCGACAGAGCAGAGAAGTACTCAGTGGACTGATTACTGAATCAGCGAGCAACCAAAAACTGGGTTGGGTTTTTCTTTTTTTTTTTTTTTCTTCTTCTTCTTCGCTCCTTTCAACAATTGGTAGCAATTAAATCCCCGCTTCTATTTTTAACACGAGGTCTGTTGACAAGTGCTCTAGGCTTTGTTGTTTTTGTTTGTTTGGGGTTTTTAAGGGGTGGGAGAGGGTGTGAATTTCAGAATCGTAGAGTACTCTCATTTTTTGTAAAAGCAGCAATCAGACTAGTCGCGAAAACTGGAAGTGAATGTGGTAAAAAAAGTAGAAGGAGAAAATAGTATTTTAGTAGCTGTAGTCTCAATTGCTTCTCCTCAAAATTGATACAAGTTGACACTACATCATTACAGTCTTACAGCATTACAGAGTTTTGAGGATCGACAGGTGTCGTGACGAGTATATTTTTTGTCGGTGAAAAAAAAACAAACAAAAGAATGAGACTAATAATCGGAAGCATTTATAAGAGGACGATTCTGCAGGTACTAGACACACATTCAGCCATGTACACTATTCAGACGAACACCTACCTCCCAGGTGTGAAAATCATTACATTTTTTACTGAACGATGCGACGTTTACAGTTCTTTTCAAATAGTTTTCCGAGAGAACAGGATGTTCTTGAGCACTAGACAATAAGTATTTGCTTTCAAAGAAGCAGCGAGCTCTCGATAAGAAGCACCGACATCTCATTGTGAAGGATGTTACCCAGAATAGTTTAAAAGTCAACAGGATTTGCTTCACGGTCTGATAAACCCGTTATTACTCGTGATAGATGATATTTCTTACGGTCCGCACCGGTGACTTGCATTTCAGTGAAAGGTTTTTAAAGAAAACTTTATATATATATTTTAATAATGCATGTTTGTTGTTTAGCAGATGTTTTTCTCTCTACCTCTTTCTAAAACACACACATACACGCGCACAAATATAAAGATTTAGAAGAAATGAGAGGGACAGATTAAAGGGGTTAGAGAAGAACCAGAGAGTGTTTCAAACAGAAACATTATTCCTAAGTTTAAAAAAATTGATAAGTAGCTTAAGGACGTTTTTTACCTTTTGAAATATTTTGATTCATTATACACCAAAACCTGCATGTTAGACACACACACACGTACTCCCTCAAGCACACAGCAGTATCAATAGACACGGACAGCTGTATGCATATTAATAAGTATTCATATATTCACATATTAGCATATTCACATATTCACACAGGCATCTGCTGACAAGTCCTCGGGCTAACATACTCTACCATATCTTTAAATACAGACAAACAAGCGCCCGGATATTAGGATAACTTCTGTACACAGTCACATATAATTCACACACACACAAGTATACATATAAATTATAGATAAACACACACTCACATATTTTACACACACACACAGACACTTGCTAACACATGTATGCAACTCAGCGGAGTAACTGAAATGTTCCATAAAAGTTAGCCTCCTCCTTGTCAAGTCTCGAATTTTCTGCCAGAACGCGTCTCAAAAATAAATAAATAAAATAAGCTACATGTTGTGCTCAGCCTATTCCCATTAATTGCACTGAGTTCGGACGAATACTGAAATACAAAGCTCTTTACGATGTTCGACCACAATCTGTGCACCAGGCACCATCGTAGCACCAGTGGTTTTGTGTCCTGACATGTCAGTAGTGTCACACGGCACAGGTAGCGATGACAGTCAGGCAACTGTCACTAACTCCTCAGGTTGTTTAACTGCCACAACGGCCTCGTGCTGCATCCTTCTGACAACTTGTCACATGTTCTTCACCCATCCCTCCTACCTTCGACCTGAGAGCCTTAAGGGTCGCCTGTTGTGATGTGATGATTATTCATGCGTGTTGAGGGCGTGAAGTCGGGGATGACTACTGTCTATCATTCAAACACTTCGTTGTTTGAATGTTGCTTGAGAACAGCCTCGAACTCTGGCCCCGGAGAACACTGCAGCAGGTCGACAATCAGCGAGCACCGCGTGGCGGCGCTGCGGAACTCAGACCACGAGATGCTGTTGTCGCCGTCTGTCTCCATCACCTCGAAGAGGCTGGACGCCAGTTCTTCAGGTGTACCCAAGCCGGCGCTCTTTGTCGACGATTGGTTGAGACCATTCATTTTGAATATGGCCTGATCCAGCAGCGGGGAAAAAGACAAAAATAATCTCGTTAAACTAAAGTATGGCAGAAGTTTTCAGTACAAGAATTTTCTAGCAACAAAATCACAACCAGCACCCCTGGACTCATTTTGGAAAGATTTTGTCGACCCATACAGTTTAGAATACTAGAGAAAATTATATATATATATAACTATTATTTTTATATAGAATTTGTCTCACCTGAAGGATCTCAATGATCTCATTTTTTGTTATGAATCCAGACTGGTTGATGTCGTACAACTGGAAAGCCCAGCGCAGCTTTTTCTCCTCCTTTTCGCTGCTGGTGATGGACAGACCCAGGAGAAACTCCCGGAAGTCCACTCTCCCGTCGCCATTTTGGTCAAAGGTCCTGAAGATGTGCTTGGCATATTCCTCTCCGTTACCCGGGTACACTGTGTTGTACACCTCGATGAATTCTTTCTGAGTCAAGAATGGTTTTGATCCAGAACTGACCTTTGCACTCCGAATGAACTCCTGCCACCAATCCTGTATTTCATCCTCTGAGAAGCTGACGAGCCGTTGCAGCGACTGTGTCTGTTGTTTCGTTAATTTTCCGCTTTTCTGTCCCATGATTTCTGGAGAGGAGAAAGCTGTGGGAAACAAGTGAATACATACATGAGGCAAAAATAGCAAGTGTGTTTTTCAATAAATTGTGTGAAATGATATTTATGTTTATTGTAAAACCAGTAACACCACAAACGCTGACAACTTCACGAACGCACACACATTGAAGTTTATTGAGAAAATTCTTGGTCCATTTCAGGGATTCAAAAACAACAGGATAAAAAGTTTACTGTAATATCCGGCTTCACATACCACAACAACAAAAAAAAAAAAAAAAGAGAGAGAGAGAGAGATGCGCAAAGTATTTCTACATGTAAAAATGATGGAAGGTTTCAAATCACAGATATTTCAGTGTCACCGTCATTTCATTTTGAATAGTCTTAAAGTCGGTCTCGTTCTGTAAATCTGAAGTATTTCGAAGTAAATAAATTGTAGAGTATGGCCTAAGTGAAGTGTACTGCAGGTGGTAGCAGGTTGCCCCTATATCAACATTGAACAGAACTTGTATTCGTTATGTTTCTGAATTATTTATTTTAGAGTATTACGTGTGTAGAATGCAAATAATTCCTGAATATCATGAATAGAAAAGGTAAATAATTTCAAAGTATTTTATATAGGTATGAAAAGTAAATACTTTCTGCGTATTGAGTATATTCTGGAGATGTTAAAAGTTTGTGTAGCGACGTTGAGCAGAACTTTCATTTATTTGTTATGTTGTCATGAACAGTTTTTAAAGTTATTTGGAAAATTACGTATATGCATAATACAAATAATTTCGGAGTTGTTGTTTTTTTTTTAAGTAAATACCTTCTGACTATTGTTGACGTTCCGGAGAAGTTGTCAAGTTGAAATGTATCTGCTGTATAAACATGACACGATTTCAATCTCTCTGGTTTATTTTAACTTGTACTGGAGTAAAACAATTTTATCGGGGTATGTAGTATTGAAAGGGAACTTTGAACTTACCAGCAGATGGCGTGGTGCTGTGTTCAATTACGATTAGTGAACGTTCCAACGGTTTCAAGAAAGATGGCGACCTGAGAACTCGCTGGTCTGACTGTCGACTGCTGCTCCACTGACGGTTGGCGGAGGTACTGGGAGGAATTGTCACGTCCCAGCAAGTCGTGTAAGGTGAGGGCAGCAAGAACAACACTGACACTCAGCAGGGGTCAGACTTTATTGCCATGCTGTAAGCCGGATACAGGTCGGCGCTGGGTACCGAGAACTGACTCCGTGTCGCGCGATGTGATTGGTCAGGTCGTCGTGAGCTCTGCCTCTCCCTCTTCTCCCCCGCCTCCTTTCCTGGGAGTGGCTTTTTAGTTCGGGACACCTTGCTTCAGATGACTGATTAGTTAGATGAATGGAGTGTGTGTAGGTTTGGGTGTAAGTCAGGGCCGCCAACAGCCAACACGGGCCACGGGTCACAGGACTACCCGCTTACCTTAGCCCTGGAAATTGTGTAGTTACTGTAGTAGACAGACTTGAAACTCAACATCTGAATGTGTAATGTTAGGGTGTTCCTTGCTCGCTGAGAAGGGCCTTGGTCGGTGAATTATTTCCTTTTCTTTGTCTTTTAAAGAAAGAAGGAAGAAATTCCACAGACTAAGGTCAGACCACTTCACAGTCGCGGGCCCGGGTACAGCAGACCCCTTGTCCCCACCTCTCGTCAGGCGGGTGTAATTAGGTACAGAGCACTCATCTGAAACTATAATCAGTCGTTTACAAGCAGGGGAGACACTCTAAGCAACGAGGTTCAGTCGGCCATCTTGCTCCCATATCTGTGTTTCCCCTTGAAGTCTGTGTGTTTCTTCAGCGACTGTCGTCGGTTTATTTATTTTCGTCATGTGCGAGTCGCAAATGGACAAGAAGTTTCCACTGCTCCTTAACATTAGACTTGGATATAAGCAAAAACAAAATAGTTTGACGACCTTGAGCCACAAACATGTTCACATGCATATTTATGAAGTGACTGCTCACAGGATCCAATGTTCCTTCCAACAATCCATTGCCCGTATTTTTAGTTTAATTTTCATGTTGAAGGTGAGTAGTGTTGTGTATTTTTCATTTTCATGCTAAGCATATTTTTATTGGGGGGGGGGAGAGAGAAAAGAAGTAAATAAATCTCATCATAGACACAAAATAAACCAAGCTCCTCTGAAAAGATGACTGATGAGGACAGAGAAGATAGTTCATGTCCTGTTGGTACTGCATCTAGAGTTTATCTGCCATCATGGTCATTCGTGATTTTCGTATTTGTTGTAAACTTTCACCGTCGTGATCTTTTTGTCTCTTGAAATACTTTAGTTTTGCCCCACTTCGATGTCTGAATAGACAGGTGTTGATGTGCTCGTGTTTATGCTGGTTTATCTGGCATTGAGAGCAGGGAGATGTCTGGGTGGTGACTACAGCTACTGTATGCGATCTCTCTCAAATGAATGAATGATATTCAAATGTTAACATTATCTAATCTTTGATGTGTAGATGTGAAGCTACACAGTCAGGTAGGTGGTCTGTGCTACCCTAAGTTACTGTTACAGTCTGGCCAGGTGTTTTCACTGCTTGTCTATCGCTGTCGGTCTGAGACACTGAGTGCAGAGAGGATTCGTGTGCTTCATGAATCGGTTTAACTGGTCAATTTATTCCAGAAAGCATCCCCCTACAGAAGGGGAGCATACGATAAATCAGTGAAGTTCCAGTAAAATCTGTCCCTGATATCACTTTTTGTGAAGGATGTCACCCAGAATAGTTCACAAGTCAACAGGATTCGCTTCACGGTCTGATGAAGTCGTTATTGCTCGTGATATATAATATTTCTCACGGTCCGCACGAGACTTGCATTTCAATGGAAGGTTTTCATAGAAAACTTTATATATAGGTTTCTGTGGTCTAGATGTTTGTCGTTTAGCATATGTTCCTCTCGTTCTCTTTCTAACACACACACACACACACCTGTACAGATTTAAAGATTTAGAAAAGCTGCGAGAGAGATAAAAGGGGAAAAGGATTAGAGAAGGATCAGAAAATGTTTAAAGAAATATTTTTTTAGGTTTAAACAATTAATGAGTAGCTTAAGGATGTTTTGTACCTTTTGAAATATTTTGATTCTTTATACACCACCTTTCTCTCACTTTAGGAAGCCAGCAGTTGATTTCTGTATACAAAGTCTGCGTGTTAAACATACACACGTACTGCACCAAGCACACAGCAGTATTAATAGACACGGACAGCTGTATACATATTAAGTATTTATATATTCACATATTGGCATATTCCCATATTCACACAGGCATGTGCTCACACGTCCTCGGGCTTACATACTACTCATATTAGCATAACTTCTGTACAGAGCTCCACAAATCTTCGCGGACAGTCACACATAACTTACACGCACACACACACAATTTATACTTTATATATATTATAGACAATAACACAAAATTTACACATATATTCTATTAGAATAATAATAATAATAATAATAATAATAATAATAATAATAATAATAATAATAATAATAGAAATTTATAAAGCGAAATATCTCAGTCAAATATGGACTCATTGCGCTGAACAAAATCGCAAAATAGTAACAAAGATGTAGAACATGGCGGAGTGGACTCCAGCCAATAGGTCCACACAGTTCATACTTCATAATAACATTATATACAGTATATGTATTATATACATTATATACATTATATGCAGTCCTGTTGTAATCCAGAAGAGGAAGAAAAACGCAACAGAAGCACATGAAACAGAAAGGTCCAACACTTTTATCTAAACCAAAGCATGACAACAACTCATAAACAACATCAAAGAAAGCCGATCACGGTTAGGCGAAGGGACAGAACTCTCATCTCACATAATCTACATACACATTAACAGAATAACTGAAACGCTTCCTAAAAGTTAGGCTTCGCCTTGTCAAGTCTCGAATCTTCTCAAGACGCGTCTAAAAAATAAATAAATAAACTAACCTCCATGTTGTGCTCAGTATTCACATTAATCTCACTGTGTTGGGACGAATACCGAGACCCTGCAAAGCTCTTGACGATGTTCCACCACAGTCTGTGTACCATGGGTTTCTGGCATACTGGCCGGAGCTGGTCAGACCAAATATTTGCAGCACCAAGCACCATTGTAGCACCAGTGATCTTGTGTCCTGACATGTCAGTAGTGTCACACGGACAGTTAGTAATGACAGCCAGGCAACTGTCACTAACTCCTCAGCTTATTTAACTGCCACAACGGCCTCGTGCTGCATCCTCCTGACAACTTGTCACATCTTCACTCATACCTCCGACCTTCGTGCTGATAGGGTTAAGGGGTATGTTGTAAAGTGATAATTATATATATAATTATAATTATAGATGCTTGCTGAGCGAGTAGATGGTTACTTTGAATGTTGCTTGAGAACAGCCTCGAACTCTGACCCCGGAGAACACTGCAGCAGGTCGACAATCAGCGAGCACCGTGTGGCGCCACTGCGGAACTCCGACCACGAGATGCTGTTGTCGCCGTCTGTCTCCATCACCTCGAAGAGGCTGGACGCCAGTTCCTCAGGTGTTCCCAAGCCGGCACTCTTTGTCGACGATTGGTTGAGACCATTCATTTTGAATATGGCCTGATCCAGCAGCGGGGAAAAAGACAAAAATAATCTCGTTAAACTAAAGTATGGCAAAAGTTTTCAGTACAAGAATTTTCTGGATGTCTTCTTTAGCACCAAGATCACCTCTTCCCCTCGCCTACATTCATTTCGGAAAAATTTTACCACCTCACACAGTTTAGAACACCATAGAAAAATACCTTACATATATTTTGTAACTAATTTTTTTTTTATTTTTTTTTTAGATATGTTGTCTTACCTGAAGGATCTCAATGATCTCGTCTTTTGAGATGAATCCGGACTGGTTGATGTCGTACAACTGGAAAGCCCACCGAAGCTTTTTCTCCTCTTCTAGGCTGCTGGTGATGGACAGACCCAAGAGAAACTCCCGGAAGTCCACTCTCCCGTCGCCATTTTTGTCAAAGGTCCTGAAGATGTGCTTGGCATATTCCTCTCCGTTACCCGGGTACACTGTGTTGTACACCTCGATGAATTCTTTCTGAGTCAAGAATGGTTTTGATCCAGAACTGACCTTTGCACTCCGAATGAACTCCTGCCACCAATCCTGTATTTCATCCTCTGAGAAGCTGACGTCCTGTCGCAGCGACTGTGTCTGTTGTTTCGTTAATTTTCCGCTTTTCTGTCCCATGATTTCTGGAGAGGAGAAAGCTGTGGGAAACAAGTGAACAGAAACATGAGGCGAAAATAGCAAGGGTGTTGTTCAATGAATTTATTTTATTTTTACTTATTTTTATTTATTTTAGTTTATTTTAACTTGTACTTTAGTAAATGTTATATCGGGGTATGTAGTATTGAAAGAGAACTTTAAGCTTACCAGCAGATGACGTGGTCAGTTCTGTTGCGATACGATTGCTGAACCTTCCAACGGTCTAAAGAAAGGTAGCGACCTAAGAACTCGCTGGTCTGACTGTCGTCTGCTGCTCCACTGACTGTTGGCGGAGGTACTGGGAGGAATTGTCACGTCCCAGCAAGTCGTGTAAGGGTAGGGCAACAGCAAGAACACCTGACACCCTGCAGTGGTCGCATTCTATTGCCATGCTTTAAGCTGGATACGGGTGGGTGCTTCTGGGTACTGAGAACTGACTCCGTGTCGCGCGATGTGATTGGTCAGGTCGTCGTGAGCTCTGTTGCTCAATTTTCGTAATGGTTCTACAGTTTCACCATTGTGTGCTCTTTCCGTCTCGTGAAGTACTTTCGATGTTGCCCTACTTTGATGTCTGAGTAGACAGGTGTTGATGTGCTCGTGTTTATGCTGGTTTGTCTGGCATTGAGAGCAGTGAGATGTCTGGGTGGTGACTACAGCTACTGTATGCGATCTATCTCAACTGTAGGACAGTGGTACATAGAGATGAATAAATGATGGTCTAATGTTAACATTATCTAGTCCTTGATGAGAAAAGTTGGAGCTACACAGTCATGTAGGTGGTGTGTGCTACCGTAAGTTACTGTTACAGTCTTTCCATCTGCTTGTCTATCGCTGTTTGAGACACTGAGTGCAGAGAGGATGCGTACACTTCATGAATCAGTTTAATTGCTCGATTTATTCCAGAAGCATCGCCCTACAGAATGGGGAGAAAACAAAACAATCGTAAAACAGTAATATAATAAAAAAGATGTCTCGCTTTTGTAAAAACGAGTGAGTGTGTGTGTGTTGATTGGTTGGTCGAAATTAATTGTCAGTTGCGTAACATGATTATCAAGATTCTGGTTGGCGGATGATCTGGTGGTGTAGGAAAAGACAGAATCTGATGGACGACAGTTTTACCAGGGTGATACAGACAGCAAGAAGCTTGGGATGGTAGCAAAATGATTGCAGAAACAACGAGAACAACAATATAAACCCTAACTGTCGAAAATCCCGTGTCAACACTGCCTCCCACTACAACCACACGGACCCACCTTCTAACAGACAGGTTGAACTTTTTTTCTTCATGCGCGCGTACCGCCCACACCTAAAGGTGGGTTTGTGTCTTGGCTAGCCCTGATATCAAGTGGACTTGATTATTTGCTTTGTGCCTCAGACACGAGCCCTCAACTGTTTATTTCTCCTCCCATCATCCTTATCTCCATTCGATACGTGAGTCATTTCTGATAAGCGGCTAGATAGCCACTCCAGTTTGTTGATGTTTTATGACTGTTTTCGGTTTCTTCTGCAGAAGATCAGTTTTTTATCCAAAAAAACTCCTCCTACCTCTCTCTCTGTGCGTACGTGCGGGCATTCACTCCCCATCCTGTCTGACCTGTGACCTTTAAGTACAGCCGTCAAACATTAGATATTCCATTAAAGGCAGGTGAATGAGTGAGAACGCCTCGTGCGATTAAAAATAAAAACATAAATATGCACACTCCCCCACAAATATAAAATGTCGTAGGAGGTTTTGTCGCTGTCACTGACGACGTGGACGTCAGCAATGTTAACCGTTAGTCCTTTCTCACTCTTCCTTTATTCTCCTCCTAGCGACCTGATTAATTGCCTTTGTGGGCAAAATGATGTATAATCACACGCAGATGCTTTTCTTCGGGCATAAAAGCGCAGTTTTATAGTTTTATTAGCTAGGGGCTGGCGCATGCCCGCGGGCTCTTCTTGTGTTAATGTACAAAGAATGGGCGCCGACCGACATTATCAGGATAAACTAAACACATAAGCAGTTGGGTCTCGCCCCTTGAGCCAACTAAAAGTAGACATGCTTTCATAAACCCTCGATAAACATCGTTTGCTGGGGCACTGACGTGGGCATTGAATGGCCTGGGGTGTAGGCTGAGGACATCCGGTGCCGTGATGACGACGTCTTTGTCACGTAGTCACGTGTGCTCGTCATCAGATGCTTGCACTGCCTGCATCCCTCGCTGAGCTCCTCAGCCTGAAGGGAGACAGGGAGTGGAAGACTAGATGTTATCGGTTGATGACCGTGTCAAGCTGCATGTTGTGGAATGTGACCCAGTGACTGAGACTTGCTCGCGCCCACGTTTGTCATTTCTCACTTCACGAGGTGCAGGACAAGGTCCACACACGATTCTTGTGACTTTAATTAGTACATCCTCAACCAAGCAACTTAGTCAACTGAATCTGCTTAACATCAGGAACACTACATTGTCAAACGCATATCCACACACAAATTACAAAAACTGTGATCGACACTGGCATTGAGCAAATAAAACAATCAAGGAACAGATTGAATGATCCAGTGACATCTTTGACTAGATCAACACAATAACAAAATAATACAATAAACTTTCAAAAATCTTTTAAATTTAAACAAATTAACGCTACACTAAGTTTGACTAATCAGCTCACAGTAATAAACATTCATCATGTGTGACATCATGAAAACACAGAAAGACCAGCAGACGAAACAGGAAAGGCAAACAATGAAGAAAGCAGACAGAAAGACGAATAGATGGAAGTCCAATGGAAGTGCAGACCAGGATGAATCCACTTTCGTTAATACTGAAAGGCCTGTTGGGAGAATGGAGGTCTGCAAGGACTGATGCCGTTCTGGTCCTCGCTGTCGGCATCACACGTTGGACAAAAGAGCTCACACGTCTTGTGGAAATCTTCAACATGGAGAAGTCGTTGGCCTTTAGCAGGTGCTGATAGGCCTCCCACACAGTCGTCTTAGCACCAGAAAAGGTTAGGATTACCAGTAGAGAGTGGGAACAGAGTCAAGAAGGACCATCAAAGATAAAATCGTTCAGGATAGGACAACTAAGAAAGTTGGCAGCGAGAACAGACGAGGGATCAAGTTCACATGTGTTCAGGCCGTTCTCTGATCTTACCAAAAGACCATTTGACATGCGATTTCTTTTGTGCCAAAAAAGCAAGTCATGGCTTATCTAACTTATCTTTCCGTGCGGCAAACCCCCACTGAAGTTGTTTTCCCCCTGTGGAAATTAATGTCTTAGTGCATATCAATATAAACTACATAAACATTGATGTAATGACTCAGCAAACCATTAATTCAAGAAATCGAAGCAATGGCCCCATAAAAAAGAACGGTCACATAAAACACATCCTTACACCATGTACAGTCTCTCTCTCTCACACACACACACACACACACATATACACACACATTATCTATCTATTTAGAAAACAGATTTTTTTTCTTGTGTGTGAATATTAAGCACTCTTGTTTATGTTACTCGTATTTGTTCAGCTCTGCTTGTGTCCGAAAAGGAATGACTCGAAAAATACAAAGAGAAAGAATACCTTCCGAGGATGAATTCATTGCCATACAATAATTTTAACGATGATAACGAATAATAATAATGGCGACTTAAGCATGATAATGCCATGTTCCACAACCTGAGATCTTTGGAACACTCCCGGCAGTCTGTGCGAGGCTCGCAGTCAATGTCTCCCTGAAATCATTGGTGACAACATATCTGGATCTTAAATTTAAACTGACAGGTAGGTCCGCTGGCTTCTTGTGATGTGCTAAACGCAGAAAAATGAAAAGACAAAATTCATCATGTCCTAAAAAGATTTTTCCTGACCTTAAAAAAACAGCTCTAAAAATGTTTAGGGTCAAACCTTGAAGTCATATGAATAGGAGACCTTTTTATCCCTGGAACAAACATTACAAATTAATTTGTAATATATTCCTGGCAGAAGGGTGTGCTTTGCGATGTTTCTCAAGGATGCACATGTGTGTCAATAATGTTGTAAATAAATATTGACCACACGGCTCCGCAGGAAGGTGTCCAGGGAAGGCGAACCTCGTTTGACAAACATGGCAGTCGAGACATCCACATCTCCTAACTGATGACCAAACTTTTGTTATTCTTGACAAAAGAACACCAATGTTGATGACCAGATGATAATTGACGATGACCAAAAGTCTGTTCTCGCACACATTCGTCCTCACAAGCGTTCTGTCGAAATGAGAAGAGCTCACTCTCCTGCCAGCGAGTCCAATTACTATTAGCAGTGCACTAAATGATTGTGACCACACCTGAGCAGCTTGCCCCAGAGGTCTTGTTATCAACACTGGGTGTCACGTGACTGTCTCCAGTAGAAGAGTCATACAGAATGTATGTACACAGAAGTTCATAAATTAAATGACTGCCACTCAGGACCAGTCCGCTGCATTTTAACGGTTGAAGTCCTGTTGTAGTATTTATTTTCTTGTATTAACCAATTGTCTTCGTCATGCTTCTTTGGTTCTTTGTTTTCCTTGAGATTATGCAGTTATTTTGCCGTAGTTTACTTCACAGATTTCCCATTATTGTTTACATAAACAATAGCTTGCCTTACGTCATAGCTTTTACCATTGTTGTTTATCGTCTGGTTGTTGCCTCCACTGTTCTCACTACTGCTGCATTTTGTTAATTTGTTTTCACGGCCTCCATGTTGCCTCTCTTTCAAATGACGAGGGGGAAAGAACCCGGATGAGTCATTGAAACACTTCGTCATCTTCGCCAGGGGGAGCGCACTGCAGCAGGTCGACGACAAGCGAGCATCTCATGGCGCCGTCGCGGAACTCGTCCCACGAAATCCTGCTGTTCCGGTTCCGGTCCAGCTGCCCAAAGAGGTCGTTAGCCATCGTCTCTGCGTAGCCGGAATCTCGAGAACTGAGGGCCGGATTGAGCATCTTCATCACGGACTGGAACAGAACAACATGGCATGAGAAATAAATCCACGTCTGGGGAATATAAATATAAAAAGACATAATGGCGAGGCGAGACTCCATTTTATGCGAGACACACGATGACGACTTGATTATACAATTGTATGTGAAACAGTCTACTAGTGTGGTTCAGCAGACTAATAAGAACAAAAAAGTATAAGACTGTAAGAACTGAGAGACCACTACATTAAGGTGAGGTCACTCAGAACACTAGAGCGAGGTGGTAAGGGTTAACCACCCTAACAACGCGACATCTTGTGAGAAGGAGCTCACTGGAGTGCACACCACTTCCAATAAGGAAAACAGCTGGAAAAACTTTGACATTATTTTCCCAGCTCTTAAACTTTTATTGACTGCTCTCAAGTCCTCCTATGACATCACCTTGGGGAGGCCAAGAAGACGAAATCTCGCGAATAACGCAGCCAGTAATTTGTCTTTGCACTTTGTTCAATTCACCTTCGAGATATATGACACCTGCTACTCCTGCTATACTTCTCTTCTTGGTTTGACTGGAGTGTATATCGTTAAGAAGTCAGGAAGGTCGTAACTGTCTAGAAACTCGCTAGGGGAGTGTTAAGTTACAAGATGCTCTTGTGTCCAGTCAGCTGATTTATAAAGTTTAAATACAAAATTAGTTCACAAAGTAGACGATACTATACATGTATAATTTAATGAGATTTTTAAAAATGTGTACCCGAATTATTTCCTCCATGTCCTTCTTGGTAATGAAGCCAGTCTGGTTGATGTCGTAAAGTTCGAAGGCCCAGCGAAGTCTCGTTTCCGGCTTGGTGCTGCCGCTGCTGTACATGCCGATGAGGAACTCGTGGAAGTCCACGTGACCGTTGCCGCTCTTGTCGAACGTTCTGAAGATGTGATGAGCGAAGTCGTGGCCGTCGCCCGGGTACACGGAGTTGTACACCTGCACGAACTCCTGCTCCGTCAGGAAGCGACCTTTGCCCGCCGTGCGCCTGGCGCTGCGCAGGAACTCGCGCCACCAGTCCTGGATCTCCTTCTCCGAGAAGCTCACCTTCCGCTGCAGCGCGCGCACCTTCTCCTTGGGCAGCTTGCTCCCTGGTTGACCCATGCCGCTGCCTAACAATGCCAGATAAATGAAACTTTAGAGAAAAAGTACAATCAAACAATTGTCAACTTCTGTCGATAAACTGTATCAAAAAATTTCAAATAAACATATTAAAATATTCTTGTAAAATGAAAAACAAATTCCATCCTTGATTATTTCGCCTTCCACATTACACAGGACAAAGACGACGAAAACAAAACGACAATAACATGAATCACTCGATAACGGCGTGAGACACCTGCCTGTTTGTGAACCTTTGTCCAGCAATGTGTGCGCGGCGATGATGAGTTCTAATGAACTCCTTCCTTTAAATGTTCGATAAACGGACGTCCGACTGTATAAATCTAGTAATCAGCTCAGACTTCTCCCAGAGAGTAGTGCTAGGGAACACTGCTAGCTACACCCGGTTATCACTAGTCTTGCATTCTCTCGTCGCCCGGAACCTGACTGCCGGCGGCCTGAGATTGAAACTTCTTGTCAGAGTTCTGGAGACCTTGGGAGGGCGAAGTCCAGGACGTGGTTGGTGCGCGTAGTGATTTGTGCTCCCTGTGTCCTGAATATTCACCCGTTATCTCTATCCTCCGGACCCCACCCGCCTCTCCACCCGATTAAAATGTATTTCAACCTTGGCGACTTGACCCTACCCGAGGCTCCTGTTTACCCCAAAATGTCGCGGGGAGCTGCACGTGACCTCATCACCCACTCAGACCGGGTGGGCGTGAGACAGTGTTGACGGTCTCAGCAAGTGCCTGAGCTGATAAAATAAAAAATTAATGTGTTTAGTTTTTATCTTCACCAACAAATCATGCTGCATCTACTGTTAATGGCTGTCCTGGTACGCGTAGTGTTCACTTATGGTTGCAGAAAGATGTTTGGGGTTATTGTTGTTGTTGTTGTTGTTGTTGTGTTTTTCCCCGTTATAGAGCCTCTAAATAGAACTTGTCACTTAATCCTAATTAACACTGGAAGTGATAAAACCAAGTGTTGGCAATGATGTCAAGCAGATCAAAACTATTTTGAATCCGAAACAAATTTTCAGGGTGTCGGGGGGACGCCCCATCATAGAGCTCACATTGAGTATATTTGTTTATGTTTTTCTTTTTGCTAATCATTCTCCTTGTCAGTAGGCAGTAAATGGTGGACTTATCTACTCTGTGTCATAAATTTTGAGATGCTATTCATCGTTTATTATCCCAGTCGGTGGGATATTTTTGCATTGAACGCATGATGAACATAAATTATACTCTCGGGAGTATGACACGTGTGCAGTAAAAATTTAAACAAATTAAAACAAACTATTCAATAACTATTATACAGAGCACAACAACAAAACAATTACCAATGTCTTTAGATTGATTACCGCCTTTAATTGAAAATCCGAAGCAACAATAATAATAATAATGGGTATTTATAATGTGCAGCACAATGAACAAGATAGATCGCACTCACTGAATTCAAAACATTCGGAGAGGAACAAAAGTATTTGGAAAATCGTGTTATGAAGTGATAAAATAATGTATACACGGTCGAACAGGCAGATCAAAAACAAGTTATTTACCTTTTCAGATTTGTAATGAATGACACAAGCACAAACAATTATATCCAAAATGGTGTCGGGTCCAGTCAGAAGCGAAATCACTCGTGTCCAGCCCAACATTCATTTAATAACACGCGAGGAGATAAGCCGAGCAGGGTTCAAATCCAGTGATAAGACCACTTTCGGGTGGAGAGGGGCAGAGCGTGCCCCTGCCTGTCATTGACATTACAAAACACTTTTCCAGCGACGACCCCCCGCCCGCAGGACCGGGTGTTCTCTGTCATCGTCCGTCGTCATCTAACAATCGTCATGGAGCGACGATGTGTTGCGGTGTTTCGTCAATCTTTTGGTCTTTCTTTCGCTCTTTTTTTTCATCTCTCCTACAGTGATTTCACTCTGAGAATGACAGACTCAGTGTCTGCGTCTTGTGTCTTGGCCGCTTCTCCAGTTGCACTTCTGACCTACTGTAGTCTACCTGCACTTTGTCAGGACTTCTCAGCTATGCGTGGTGTCCCACCCGGATCCCGTCTGTTTTCTAGTTGTAGCTGTTGGTGTTGGCATGATTTGTTTTGAAACGCCTCAGAAATGAAAACAAGTCAACCTTGCCTTTTTGTTTGAGGAAATCCGCTTCAATGCTCACGTAAATTCTATCTCAGTCACATTTTCTTTCTTTCTTCCCGTCACCTGCCACCTTCTTATTCTAGTTCTTCTACTTGTTGTTCTGCTTCGTCCTTTTCTCGCTCAACTGTGACTTTTTTGTTTATCCCTAGATAGGCACCTTTATAGTAGATGTGATGATGGTCGGACCAAAGGTTTGTAAAGAACTCTGAGAATGGACAAGAATTTCTAGCGGCCGCCTTTAAGATAAAACATTTGGCAGACTTAAAGAGAAAAGTAGCACCCAACGACCTGATGAGAAGCCAGCTGCTGCAGTTTCCTGGGAAACACCAAGAATGACAAGGAAACTCGTCACGAGCTGTTTCATTATGAGTCATCGTCTGGGACTCGCTCGCGTCCAGCTGATGACAGTCGGCGGCTGGTGCAACAACAGTTGGGTAGGCCTGACCACTCTAGACACTCCTACTGAACAAAAATGTGCATCCTATGATGTGCAAGTACCTCCGGGATTGCTACTGCGTGATCCGAGCGCTGTCGTGTCAACAAACAGACAAAATGTCGCACAACGTAGACGACGTCCGGAGTACGTGACAGACACCACACCAACAAGTCACAAAACATATTGTCAGAGCCACCTCACAAAAGTCAACACACAGAGACTGAACACAGGTACTGACACCTGTTCTTTCAATCAAAACAAAGATCTGTCATATTGTATTAATGCCAAAAAAAAATATACCTTGAAATATCTGAGCTACCACACGCATAAACATCCACTTGATCAAACGGACTGATATAATTGTATAGCATCAGGCAGTATAGAAAGCTCATAAATACGTAAGCACTTCTATACGGGTATCTCTTTACAAGTCCCACTATCTTAAATTCTCTCTCTCTCTATCACACAGTTCTCGTTGTGTTAGTAGACCTGTTTGTGGTTACAGCACGATCCGGTTCGATACTCGTGGGACGCACCTGTGGAACGGCTACTGACTCTGTAGAGCAGAGGTGGGCAATTAATTTTCCCAAGGGGCAGCATGAGAAACTGGGATGGTTCTAGAGGGCCGGACTAATATAGTTAACTCAGTTTTACCCAATAGTGTATATATAGTAAATATACTGGCGGGCGGGCCAGCGGGCGGGCCAGCGGGCGGGCCGGTCAGAGACAGGAGGCGGGCCGGATCCGGCCCGCGGGCCGGCGTTTGCCCAGGTCTGCTGTAGAGGGTTGTGGAAAGTAGGACGACAGGGGGAGGTAACGGACACCCCCCTCAATAAAGCGTGCCACAGGTGAGGGTCTAACCCCTCTCTCACCTGTAGCCATACGATCACGGAACTACCTTTTCATCTGCGATCTTTGTGGTTTATCTCTGTCGATGTTTGTTTTACATGTATGCATGTTTTGTGTGTGTCATCATAATGACAACGAAAGGCTACGTAACTTCTATTTCATAATGAGAGAAAAGCAAAAGACAAATCAAGGTTACCTGGAGAAGCTGTAGGTGCCTCAGGGCGCAGGTCTTGTTCCAGATCGAGACAGCTCAGACAGGTGCCCATGTCTAGAGTTGCCTCCAGGTCTCTCACTCTCGGCCAGGTGCCCAGTGTCAACCATCACACCACATCCTCCTCGGGTTCCCGTCGTCCGCTAACAAGTTCACCAATCCCCACGATTTTTAGGAAACATATGAAGTGAGCCACACCATGGACCCACGACGGCTTGTAATTCTTTTTTTGTGAAACGAAATTATTATAAAGAAAATCAACGTTCACATCATTGTTTTTACAAAGTCATCGTTCTGCCCAGATTTTGATCACTCGTGGAGTAACGAGGCAAAGTTCACAAAACACAATATCACTGTCTCGGTCTCCCCAAGAACACTAATTTTTGTTTTAACCACCACAGTTGCTGCCAAGAGGAATAGACTGTTCGTGTGTCGCTTGATCGAAAGAAGAAAATAAATTGTTGATACTTTTATTATCGTCTCAGTGAAATGGCATAGTCGAGGCCTTCTCTTTGTAAGAAGGCGCTACTAAAGATCCACTTAAAGCCTACACGGAGGTTAACAAAAGCACTGTACTAGTCACTGGCTAAATGTTTAGAGAATTTCTGTCGGTTTTTTTTTTTAATATTATTTGCCGCTCCGACACCGGGAACCGACCGCGCGCTTTGATGAGATGAACATAAACATTTCCTTTTCAACTTTCTTCGGCGGCTTTGTGTAGGTCGCATAAATGTTTTCTCGATGTCACTGCCCCGTGATCACCGAATGTTCTGGTCTTTGAATCAACAACAAATTTCTCACAAAAAGCCTTCAATGTTTCCGTCGTCATGAAAAGTTGCCAGACTTACTTCTCTTGAACTTGGGTGACCTCGCCTTCACACCTAGTGGCACGTTGCTTGACTGTGCTGAAGAGTTAAACATATTATTTGTGATGTCACAGCAGGTCGTTGTTCTTCCAGTCTCGTGCTGACAACTGAGGAAACGTTGAATCTGTGGCACTGTTGAGGTGATATTTTTTTTTTTTTGGTCCAATCCAAAACAAGGCAGTCTTCCAAATTCTTTCCTTCTTTTTTATCTTTTTTTTTCTTTGTCTTTTTTTTAAGACCACCTCATGTGCTCTGCATGTAATCTTCTCGTTCACAGCATCTACACAACACTGTAGGCTGTGGTTGATGTGCCGTGGGTGGAGCACGATGGTAACACTCACAATCAGTCTTTTCTTTAAACCGTCGCTGGCTGTTTATTGAGCTTCGCACCTCTCTCTCCGGTCCCACCTTTCATAACCTCCAAGTTTTTTGTTTCTTTTCTCCAAACATATTCAGTTTCCTCTCCATGAGGTATCCATGCTGTTAACCATAAACATAGTTCTTGTAGTCCATTACTGACACATCCATGTCATAGTCTTCTAGAGGTGTCTGACGACCCTTCTCCTCCCAGATGCGTGGGAATTGTGACTAAGCAGGGGAGTAAGCCAGGGTCTAAGCAAGGGTGGGAGCCAGGGGAGGGCAAATTACGGCCCACAACGTCCTTAACGGAGAAGGGACCGTGAGATCTCGGTCTTACCGGTCATTTGAGCAGCGAGAATATGCTGACGTGGTGTCGTTCGAAGAAAAGACAACTCTATGGTGCTGCTTGCCCCCTTCCCACCTCCTTCCGAAAGGTAGAGTTCTTTGCTCTGTGATGACTGTTGACAGACACGCCTACCGCCAGGTCACTCATTCTGTCAAAAAAAAGGTGTTCAAAGTGTGTGTGTGAGAGAGAGATTTTTGGATCCGTATTTGAAGTCTCGGGACATTCTTAAAAGTTTGTTGTATGTAGTCCATCTCACCCCCACCTGCACTCTCCCTCTACCTCTCTCCGTCTCTTCTCTCTCTTTTTTCTCTTCTGAGAAAGTCATTTCTCATCTTCAAAGCTGAAGTAAGAAAACACCCCGCTTGAAAATGAGGAGATCAAGGACCAGCGTCCGTAATGAGAGCTGTCTCAGTTTCACTGCTGCTGTTCTGTTACTTTACCCCGGGACATCACTGCCACCACCTTGTGACCACAGACTGTAGAGCAGTCACGTGGTCTGGACACTGTCACTACAGAGACAAGAGGATGTCCCATCATTTCCCTCACTACCTACCATCAGTTCCAAAGTACGGCATCCTGGGAAGAAGTTGGGAGGAGATGAGGGAGGTTGGCAAGCCAAAGTTTTCCAGCCTCGACCGTTGATCTTCTGGTGTGAAGTCGAGCGTGACAATCACCAGACAAACGCTTGCTGCGTTCATGAAACCTTCTTCTTCCTTGAATCAGGGATTTGAATAAAGACAGTCCAGAGAACAAAATTAGCAATGTATTTAGAAAACAAGGTTTTTTCTACTTTCACATATGCATAACATAAAAGTAATTGTGGTGACAGAAAGTGTGTGTGTGTGTGGAGCATGTCATGTAGTTGCATACATCGACACTAGTTTTCACTCTAGGGAAAGTCTCATATGAAATACTCATGTTTCTAGTGTACCCTGATCAGTTGACTGCTCTGTCTACGTGTAATAAAGCTATCAAACTACAACGTGTACAGGCTAACAAAGCTGTTTTCACTGATAAAGAAATGTAGAAAACTCGACTTGCCCCTCGACACTAAAATTATCCTCTTTGACAGTTGTGTAAAACTATTTTGTTGCATGGGAGTGAAATCTGGGCTTTTGAATCTGTTGATATGTGTGATAGGATGCAATGGTGAAAATGGTGTTAAATATTAAAACTAACTCACCGACATGCAGGGTGTTACATTTTTCCTGTGTCAATTTTTGAAAAATGTAGATTAGTGTGCTTTTAGTATGATTTTTATATATATATATATATGTGTGGAACATAACTCTGGAACTAAATAAAATTTCCAGTTCCAACTGTGCAACATTGCAGTGTACATAGCTCAGTGTGTAAACTATCCTGTTTATGTACTTCATTATTAGATGCCTTTGGTTTTTCCTTCATCTGGAAATTTTGGTGTAGTTTTTCTCCCCCACTTTTTTTAAAAATTAAACGCTAAACGGATAAAGTTCCCCCTGCACCAAACCCTGTGTCTAAGTCCCAAGTCACCAAACCCTGTCACTAAGTACTGATAATCCGGTCCTCAGGGCTAATCAACCTCAGACAGGGTGGAGATGTCATGTGAACATATACGATGCTGAGTGAATCTTATGTGAACATGGATGATGCTGATCACTGAACACCAGTGAAGCATGGTAGGAGCTCTAGCAGCAGATATAGTAGTGGGGTGATGATGATGGTGGTGACGGCAACGACAGTGAAGATCGGGTAGTAATATTAAAATGTCTACAACACCTAGAAATGGCGTGTCATCGTCTGGCAAACAGTTTGTGCCAAAGGGCGATTGTTATATGATTATGTACGTCTTCCCGTGCGATACTCGGGTATACGGGTCTCGTGTATCGGGTAAAACTCTAGGGTGTGTGTCTTGTGTGACACTCGGGTACATTTACTCGGCAGTGACACTGCGTGCATGTCTGCGTGCATGTGACACTGTGTAACATTCCTGTGGAAATATTTCGGGGTGCGGTGTCGCCGTCATTCCAACACTCTTTGTTTCTGTTAGAGCAAAAGGAACGAAATCCCAGATTATTATCAAGTGCGACAAGCGAAATCAGCAACCATGTTTAGACAGTTACCTCCCTTTTTTGCACATCCCCGTTAGCTGAGACTCGCGAACTCAGTTACCTGCCCACTCGCACGATCTTCTACTTAACTCTGTGTGTGTGTGGTTCTAAAATCGGTTGTTTCTCCAGTTTTTAACAAATACTTTAAAAATACGTTTGTCCTTGACACTATCAGTGTTTTTCGATTCATCATTAACGAGGGAGGCACGCAATAATTTAAAGGAAAAGGCAAGCCAAATTAAAAGTTGGACCTAAATGATAGATTCTGGCTTACTGGAGAATGTTTTTCTAATTTTGGGGTTTAGAACGATCATTTACTTACAGTCATGTCTACACGATACACATATTTAGAGGCCGAAATGCTGGCTATAGAACTTTGCATGAAGGAGTTCTCAGTTCCTCAACACAACGTAACTGTATCAGTAAAGGCAACGACACGTGACAGTTTTCTTGTCCAGTGGGTCCGCCTACGTCACAGATGAAAGGAAGTTTTTCTTTTGCAAAAGAGTGCGCAGACATGGATCTTCAAGAATCGTCCTGAAGCTGTGCGTAAGAAGCGTTTGTAAGTGATTGTTTATCCACCAGAAAGTTTGATTGGACATGATTCAGAGTGACAGTATCATTAAGCCCAACTTACCACTTAAGTTGTTTTTCCCTTTAACAGATGAAGTCACGTGCTGGTTTGTTTCCCCGTTTATTGTCCGACATTTATCCCCCACGCCAACCCACCCTCTTTCTCTCATTCTCTGTTTTCTGAGAAATTCATTTCTCAACCTGCGAGGTCAGGTCAGGTCAAGGGCGGATCATTATCCGCGATAAGCACTTGCGTGACGATACCCTCCACACCCCTCCCCCCACTTCCTGCCTCCACGTGTGTTGCACAAGATGACGTGTTCCTAATTTCTATTTTTAGCTCAACTAAAATTCCGGAAGGGTCCTTTGAATCTTCCGGCTTGAAGATCTGGACACAAGTATGAGTCAACGCATGAAACGTACCAGTCGGAAAAACCCGAGAGCAGTGAGACTCCAGAGTATTCTATTGAAAGAATAAAAATAAGATTAAGCAGTGTCAGGTTACGGACTCAGTGAAGTGAAGCAGAAGCTGTGGACATGTTGATTCAAGATAATCTTTGTGTGCAGGTCATGGGACTGTCAGTTATAGCAGGATGTGAGTTAGGGTTAGCGGGCTTTTAACAGATTAGACGAGCTTGTGCTTTGTTCTCCTGTTTTATTTTTTCTTTTCATTCCATGCAGCTGCATGCGGCAGTCCGAGTGCGTCATTGCGTGTGTGCGCATGTGTCTGCAGGTGCATGTCTTTTAATATAAAAAAAAGCGAGAGGTGAGTGTGGCGACGTGTGTTGTGTAGTACAGGTGGGGGAGGAAGTCTGTAGAATTATACAAATCCACACCTTGATCTGATGGTAACTTTTTGCAGGACCACTTGTTTCATTTACAGAAAGGTCTTAGATTATGTTTAGTATTTGTGTGATATTTTAGTGTAGTTTGCTTCGGACCATCTTTATTTCACTCGTTTTAAACGAACCACATACAAAATAAAAGAAAAATCTGCTATGCAGAGCAAGTTTAGAGGTCACAAACGTCAACATAATTTTAGAGGAAACACCCTGAGGTCGGCAGCACCGCACTCCGCGATGTTCTCTCCTTTTGTAGGAGCGGTGGACAGCATCTCGCGCTGCCCTTTGATCTGGTCCGCGAGCACACGGAGCGCTGACCATCTTGGCAATGCTGTTAAAATGAATTCGAGTAAAACGTGTTCACGCCATCGGAAACGCAATGTTCTGGTTATTTACTGATTTTCAAAAGTTATTACTGATGTGCTAGACAAATTCTTGTAATTTTTGTAAAACTTACCAATTATCTGCTTGCCAATGAACCTGTCAACAAATCAATTTCTTTTTAACGCAGTTTACCTGTTCTTTAACACCGAGTATCCCGACATGGAAAACATAAAGAAGAGTGAAGACAGACGATGTAGGACGTCGTGGCAGGTTTGAAACTTTCTCTGTGTGAGAGAGAGAGAAAGAAAGAATTCGTGCGTCTGGATGTATAGTGATGTGTGGCTGTGGCACTTAGTGTTGAGCAGCGACTCTACGTTTTTTCTCATTCCTTCTCTCTTTTCCATTCTACTCCGCCTTTCTTCTCCTTAATCATAGTTGTGTTGTCGTGACTGTACCCTGCACTCACCTACCCAACAATTTTTAAAAAAAATAAAGAATTGAACACTGTGATCACCTGGTCCAAAAGGGGAGGTCACTGACGTGAAGACATCAACTGTTCACTGTCTCACTGGTGCCGTAAGAAATTTATTCAGGTGAGATTTAGAGGTCATTCCAGGTCGCGTGTGAGGAGTGGTGGGAAGGGAAGGCCATGAAGACGAGAAAGCAAAAGCAGAGATAAAGTTGGGATAAATCAAGAGGCTGATAACATCTGCCATTAGACGCCGTGCGTCTGGCTGAGAGGCTGGACGAGAAAGTTTTCCATAAATAAAAAGAAAATGATTTTGAAATCAAATATCGTTCAAATTGTAATCATGAAAATAAATGATAGAACTCTTGTTTGGGAAGAATAACCTGATCAGGGTTGAATAACTAAAAGGATATATTAAATGAAGGGTTGAAAATATAAAACCTCAGACCATCAAAACCGAAAGATAAATACATTTTAAATTGCATTGGCATTAAACAGTATGAAAACAGAAAATACAGACTGGTGTAAGATTTGTAATGAGTGGATTCTAAGAATACACAGTGTGAAGAGCGCGAGGCAATGGTTAGTTTTCAACACAACAAAGGAAATTTGGAGACATGCCCAGAAAACACCTTTGTGAATGTGCTGTCAGTCTGACATGATTGTGGAATACGATCACACTCTCCCCATAGCAAAAGTTCTGCTCTGTACCTCCTGAGGAATGTTCCAGATCAGTTTCTTCCCCGGCACAACTAACAGAGGTAAGATTACCAGGTTGGATCTTGTCCAAAGATCGGATAATGTGTCTAAATATAAATAGTTGTTATTGAGTGTATGCATTATTGTGTATGGATTATTTGCTGTTGGAATAACACAACAGAGCCAACATCTCCACTTCTACTGACGTCTGTCAGCGATTGTAAGTTGACGACTGATATAAAACTCAACTCGTACCTTACCAACTTACAGTTTTGTTTCTTTTTTTATCCGATCTCTGGTAAAATAAAAAGAGAAGCTAAAAAAATACAAGAAAATTTTATGTGTGTTTCATTCACATTTGACCATCGTCTACATCGTCGTCATCATTGCAGTCATCTTCCTCATCATCGTCATCGACCTCATCGTCGTCATCGCCACACGCTTCAAACACTGTGCGAAACTTGTTCCTAGATTCCTGCTACCAGAAAACAAGGCCAGAGTTGCTTCCTGAGATTACACACCCCCCACGGGCCTGCTCTGTATTCTAATCTATTTCTGTACCAGGAAGGGATTTGCTTCCCCAAATTCCCCGACGAAAACTGAGCATTGTGACGAAGCGAACTTTGAACCGGTAGCTTTATTTGTATTAGACGATTCTCTGGGGTTATCTGTGGGGTAACGCAAACACCAGAGGCAACGTTGGTGACATTACTTGACAAACATCCTAGTTCTTGTTCCTTTTCTCTTTCTTGTTCCTTCCCACGAAAACTTTTTTTTCGGGCAGTTTGAAGTTGCCCACCCCGATAGGTCCACAAAGCAGTAGCATCGGTAGTGTACACAGCTGCTGTCCTCTGTCTGTCACAGCTGCTGTCCTCTGTCTGTCACAGCTGCTGTCCTCTGTCTGTCACAGCTGCCAGTAGAGTGTGTGACGCTCTGTCCTGTGCTGTTCCTTATTGTCAGTGCCCTGGAGTGTTAGTCACTGGCTTTTCTCTCCCATATAGTGAGTGTCCTCAGACTTTGTCCCTCATTCGTCACCAGGAACTGTGTCCAGAAACCGTCTGCAGGCTATGTCCCCGTACAACACGTGATAGGATCCGTTATTCAGTTTGTTGTGTTTTAGTTGTTGGACGCATTACAAGAGATTTGCGTTTTCCAGCTGCTGGAGACCGATCACTAGAACTGTAAGACTACTCCCCTGGAGCAGCACACGGGTGGGAAGAGGTGACAAGAACTGTCTGCATCCGTGGAACATGAAGCAGTCGGCAGTTGTGGGTGTGGTGAGAGTGTGGATGCTCTTCTCGACTCTATGGGCATCGCTTGGTCAGCTCACGTCGAGGCAAGAGTGTGTGCGATGTAAATGTGACGACTGTAGCAAGCCATGCTGCAAGGTCTTCAGTCCCAGCGGTCTGACGGAGCTGAGTGTTGCCGTCAACTGCTCGCAGCCCGACGATGTCATCATTCTTGACACCGTCACCATGGCCACGGATCCTGACCCGGAGTCCCAGTGTAACGGTCACAGTTTGACACACACCGACGGATGCTTAACGAGTACACCGACCAACTTGTGCGCCTTTCCGCAAATAAAAGCTGTTTCTCTCCGCAACAATTCCTTGAGCAAGATTCCAGAGCTGACCTGTCTCTCTGGCCTCATCTATCTGGACTTCCGGAAGAACGTCATCACGACTGTCCCCCAGGACACGTTCAAGGGCTTGTTCGCTCTCCGAGAAGTGTATCTGGATGACAATGCCATCACTTACATCCACCCGTTGGCCTTTGACCCCAGCACGAGCATGCTGACCACCTTTTCGGTCTCGGGCAACTTAATGACCGTCCTGGATCCTTGGATGTTTCTGCTGCCCCGTCCGTTCTGTCGCTTCAATTTCAGTCACAACAACATCGCGCGCCTGACTAACGAACAGCACTTCAACATCGGGCGATCGTCGAGAGCCCACTACGGCCCTGGCTTCGTTGACGTCACGTACAACAACATGGTGATGTCGCCGGCGGACGACATGAAGCAGTATGGCATCTACGAGGTGCCGGACTTGCTGCCGTTTATTTCCTGGGGTTTCGACTTGCGGTTCAACCCTTTCCACTGCGACTGCAAGTTCTTCAAAGTCGTCAAGTTCCTAAACTACGTGTCGACGTACCTGTGGAGATCCTATTTCAACATCACCTGCGCTTCCCCGTCCCAGTTTAGGGGTGTACCTATGTTTCAGCTGCCTCTTGATCAGCTGACGTGTCCCGTGACAGTCACCTGCCCTTTGCCCTGCACCTGCACCCAGAGGCCGTATTATCAAGACGTTCTAGTGAACTGCAGTCACAAGCGGCTGATGACGCTGCCGCGTGACCTGCCGGAAGGGAACCTCACTCTGGACATGACTGGCAACGCCATACGACGCCTGGACCTGCAGAACTACTTGCAGCGAGTGGTCCACCTGAATCTGACTGCCAACCATTTGTTCGAGGTCGACCAGCAGGCGGCGCTGGCGCTACGGCACGTCAGGTCACTAGACATGCGCGGAAACAACCTTCATCATCTGTCGACCACCTTACAGGTTGTTTCCCCTGACGCAATATACCTGGACATCGGCACTTTGAAGTGTACCTGCGAACTGGAGTGGTTCTTGCACTGGACTGGGAGACATATTTACGAAAATCTTCAAAAGGTAAGAAAAACAATTAAGTAGGAGACAACGATGGTTCCTGACAGATATTTGCTTTCTGCTTCTGCTTGCAGCTGTCCTTTCTCCTCCGCATTCAGTTTTCACTACTTCAGCTGGTGTTTTCACATAATTACGACAAAACGCGATGTACAAACAATTTTCTAATGTAGTGATGAGGCTATACGAGTGCTCTTCTACAAATTGCGAGAAATGAATATCATTTGCATATTAAATTAGAAGACCGTGCAAACATAGAACCAAAGGGTCAAAATCTATTCATGGACGTTAGAAATATTGTAAACTCATTATTCCTTTTAAAGGAGAGCGGTTGCACCATGAAGCTTACAATTGTCTGAAAGAGCATAAAAAACGAAACAGCAAGTCTGAAAAGAATTTATTGGATAACGTTTACAAACATTCATCATGTATAATGTAATGCAGTTTTAATCCGGCTAGCCAGTAGGACACGCTAGTAAAACTAAAGTTGCTTCTTGCCACCTTTGATGTTTGTTCTTTGCGTAGATCACGTGCCTTTCTGAAAGTGACGGTCGTCACGTGTTGCTGATCAACGCCACGCGAAGAGACCTCGGCTGTGAGGCAGAAGATACGTCACTCTCACACGAGACCTGGGCTTACGTCATTGTGGCGGCAGCTGTTGTCCTCATCGTCCCCATCCTCGTCGTGGTGTTTCGCTACGAGTTGCTGGTGTTGTATCATCGCTTCTTTCATCGTCAGCCCGGAGAGAAATACTTGCCTGCTCTTCTTGAAGTTCCCCGATATGACATCTTCGTCAGCACGGCCACCAACAGCGACAACGACGCCACCTGGGTGAGCAGGATCTTGCTGCCCGCCATGGACAGACGCAAGCTGACCTACTTTGTGCCACAGAGAGACAACCTGCCAGGTGCCATCCCCATGGACGAAGTGGTTCAAACCCTCCGACAGAGCAAGTGCGCACTCATCCTGCTGTCGCCGGACTACCTGGCCCAGCCCATCTGCTGCTTCCAGTTCCGCCAAGCATACGACATGATGGTCAAGGAGGGTCGCGGTCGTGTCTTCGTCGTGTGCTTGCAGAAGGTCAAGCGGGGTCAAATGCAGGACCACCTCCTACGGGCCATACTCAACCTCAACATGGCGTACTCGGGTGATAACCCAGATGATCTGTACAACCTTATTAACCTTATCTAAGTGTTGTCACAAAAACAAAGTCAAGTCCTGCAAAGAAGTGTTTGGTGTTTAAGAGAATGGATTGGGAAAGAAATCATCGTCTTTTGTTCATCTTGACTCCGATATTCCTCCCTTGGGGCGTGACACCTCTTCACAGGTCTAACAGTCGGAAGATAGTAGTTTTCCGTTAGTGCCCTCTGTGTGTGCGTGTATGTGTATGTGTGTGTGTGTGAGATTTCTTGTTCCAGTTTTATTTTGTAACCCTGTAAAACCCTCCACCTACTCTCCAGATAGCTTTGTTTCCAACGTCCGCATTTATGTGTCACGTGGATGTTTGAATGTGAATTGTAATTGTAATTCTGATGTTCACAACAATGCACGGAAATGATTAAAATCGTGTAAGCACATAGGATGTGTGTCAAATGGGAAAACCTGCGATGTGGGAAAAGCCGACGGAGCTAATCATGTGGTGGCTGCTGGCAAACTATTCCCACACCGACCAATGGAAGTCGAGGCTTCACGTACATCGGTGAGTCGATGAGCAGAGACTACGTCATCGGACGTGACCAACACCCCTTGAGAGGTCGAGAGGAAGTCGAACGCTCATACAGGGTCTTTATTGGTGACGTCAGAGTAACCGTTGCTTACATTGAGCGCTCCCTCCACACACACAGACTCCCTCCCAACCCCTCCTCAAGTCTGTTACCGAAACAGGTGATCACGTGGTAATTATATTCTCGTCCTTATTGAAATAAAGACATATCCTCCTCCCAGCCTTCTGTTTCCTGTCATAATGCAGTGGTCTTCCGTTATTCACGTTTGTATTCGTCTGATTATGTTCCCACGGAAAAGCTGGTAGCTTTATTAAACGAACAAATGTTTGATTCTGTTTATATTCTCAAATGTTTGTCTCTAACGGTTTTCTCATATTTCCACAAATCTTTGTCTCTACGTTTGTGAACAGATGTTTGTCTGATAATATGTGTACACATGTGCTCAGATGTCTGCTCTGACGTGCGTGTGTGTGTGTGCGCGCGTGCTTGCGTGCCTGAGTAACCGACGTCAGCGTGCTCGTTCCATGCGATCGTCTTTAACGTCGACGTCGACGTTTGTGAGATTGTCGGACTGTTCATCTCTTGCGTAGCGGGAAATGTTCACTTCTTTTGTTGAGCGTGGACTTCATGAAGGAGACTTTTACTGTCAGCTCTTCAGTTACTCAACAGTTCCGTCCCTGACACAAGGGTCACGTGTAACAATGGCTTTCATCCGCCTCCATCCTTTCTTTGTTAAAATCGTCTGGCAAGGAGGAAGAAATGCAAATTTGAGAGCAATAAATGATGACTGTTTTAAATTAAAACTACTTGATCGGGAAAGATATTTGACCTTTCCCGACGTTGCTGAAGAGATACTGGTTTCATTTTCATTTTGTTTGATTGGCTATACGCCCAGAGGGCAGTTTTAGCCCTAATATGGGTGTTGGTTATTTAGTTTTGTCTGTTTTTTCTTCCTGGTTGTGAAGAAGTATAAGACGCAGTTTTCTGAAACACTTACTTTGCTGTGGATCCTGAACGCGTTCTGTCCAGTTAGTCCTATGTAAGACGATCCTTCCATCCCTGCTGTTCCGTCTTTTACAGACCACTAAGACTTAACCTTCGTTAGCCTTGATCGTGACACAATAGAACTGTGTCAACCAAAGAAAAAAAACAGTAAAATGAGGAGGAAAAAAGTCTTTTCATCATCCACTCTCCTCCTCCTGCTGCCATTGCTGGAGATGAAGGTGTATGTCGATGTCAGTGCGACTAACAGCAGCTGTATTATTTGCGACAAGCATTATTGCAGACTTGACATCCAGCTGTGCAAGCAGCTGCGCATGGACGTCAACTGCTCGCAACCTGATCACGCGGTCATCATCATGGACAAGGAGACTACAGCTGGTGCCACAGACCACAGCAACGACCCAGCGTGCAATGGAACCGCCCTGATTCATGACTACGGATGTCTGACGGATCTTCCTGTCAACATCTGTGATTTTCCCTCCATCAGGGCCGTCAGACTCCGCCACAACAACCTGACTACCTTTCCCCGCCTCACCTGCCTGCCTCGTTTGCTCGTCCTTGACCTCACCGGCAACGCTATCACCCAGGTTCCGGAGGGAGCCTTCCATGGCCTCCCCGAGATCAGAGAGGTTTACCTGGACAGCAACGTCATCACCTCAATCCATCCTGCTGCTTTTGATGACGAGGTGAATGGCCTCCAGATCTTCACCATCGGCAACAATCTCCTGGATGTTGTCGATCCTTGGCTCTTCCTCCTGTACCACAGATTCTGCCTGTTCGATTTCCGACATAATCAGATATCGTATTTCGTTAACGACCATCACCGGAACATCAACACTTCAGTGTTTTACGGACCAGGCTTCGTCGATTTTTCTTACAACAATGTCTCGTCCATGTCTAAAAAAGAGGTGACGGCTTTTGGCATTAAAAACATCGACGAGAGCGAAAAATTTATTGAGTGGGGATTTGATTTTCGTCACAATCCTTTTCACTGTGACTGTCAAATGTATGAAATTTTTGTTCTTTTCGATGAGCTGATAAAACTATTTTGGAGAGATTACTTTAACGTGACCTGTAGTAGCCCACCAAAGTTCAAGGACGTTCCTTTCGACAAACTACCACTGGACGAGCTGGTGTGCAGCGTCACAGAGAACTGCCCGTCGTCGTGCACGTGCACTAAGAGACCTTATTATCAAGATGTTCTGGTTAATTGTACTTACGAGCAACTGCCGACGCTGCCTGACGACATGCCCGAAGGGAACCTCACTGTTGATGTGACCGGTAACGCCTTACGCCGCCTCGACCTGAGGGGCTACATGGGGCGAGTAGTCCACCTGAATCTGACGGCCAACCATTTGCGTGAGGTCGACCAGCAGGCGCCACTGGCGCTACGGAACGTCAAGTCGCTTGACCTGCGCGACAACGACCTTCAGCATATACCGAGCACCTTACAGACTATATCTCCTGACGCACTGTATCTAGACACCGGCACTTTGAAGTGCACCTGTGACCTGGAGTGGTTTCCTTCCTGGGCCCGATACCATGCCAGGGACAACATTATTAAGGTTGGAGAAGCCTCTGCTCTCTTCTTTACGATTATGTTAGTAATAGTTGTATTCTTCACCTAATCATACAAAATAAAAAAATTAACTAATAATGGGACATAATCTGCAAATAGCCACAATCTACGACCTTCTAGTACACGAAGTAAATTCTCCTTCAGTAATTTAACAAACGACCTGCATTTGTATAGTTTACAATCAAGCACGAACACATGCACTCGCAACCACGCAGGTACAGGCATCCGCATAGCTCCACAGTTTTATTTCTTGACATTACGTTGGATTTCTCACCTCCAACAGGTCTCATGTCTGTCTGGACTGGACGGTCGCCACGTGTTGCTGATCAACGCCACGCGAAAGGATCTCGGTTGTGAGGCCGCAAACACGTCACTCGTTCAGGGGGTCTGGGGTTACGTCCTTCTGGCGGCCACCCTCATCGTCGTCGCCCTCATCCTCGTCGTGGTGTTTCGTTACGAGGTGTTGGTGCTCAAACACCGAGTACTCCTGCGGGAGCTGAGAGATAAACGCTTTCCCGCTCTGCTGGACTCCTCCCGCTACGATGTCTTCGTCAGCACGGCCAGCGATAGCGACAACGACGCCGCCTGGGTGAGCAGGATCTTGCTGCCCGCCATGGACAGACGCCGACTGACCTACTTTGTGCCACAGCGAGACTGTCTGCCGGGAGCCATCCCCACGGACGAAGTGGTTCAAACCCTCCGACAGAGCAAGTGCGCGCTCATCCTGCTGTCGCCGGACTACCTGGCCCAGCCCATCTGCTGCTTCCAGTTCCGCCAAGCGTACAACATGATGGTCAAGGAGGATCACGGCCGCATCTTCGTCGTGTGCTTGCAGAAGGTCAAGCGGGGTCATGTCAAGGATCGCTTCCTAATGGCCATGCTCAACCTCAACATGGCGTACTCGGGCCACCGCCCGGAACATGTCGATGCTGTCCTCGGTCGCATATGCGCCTACGTCCGATGAGCGCTGTCTGTTGGCTGAGATGAAATAGGTGCCTGTGAGACACTCCTCAAACCAAATATGGCAACAAAAGCAGATTTTGCCAATTTTGCAAAGAACTGGTGAACACGAAAAAATGTGCCTGGTCCTTGAATGGTCATTCAGTCAGGGCTCATCTGTTGGAATGCCCGAAAGCAATAAGGGCGTTTGCTTAAATAAGTAAAGAGCTTATTTGTATAGCGCCTTTTTCAAGCATCAGCCAGACTCAAGGTGCTTTACATATAGACATGCAAGCACATTACATTAATGTATACCTAATATAATTAAATAATATAATATTAATTAATAAATCAGGGTTATGGATAGAATAAAAGAAGCAGAAAAATGATAGGTGGCGAACAGGCATTCCCCCTTTTTTAAATGATCCAATCTAATAGGATCTAAACTTAAAATGCAGCAACCTGAATAATCTGTAAATGAAACAATGAAAAGCAACATATTTTACAATGTCGGAAAAGTTTCAGTGTCGGTGAAGAAGGCTCGAAAACAAGATGGCAAAGCGAAGCCGTTAGTGGATGAAAGTGTTGAATTGGAGGAACGACGCAGCACAAGCAGTGAAGAACAGTTCAGAACAAAGAAAAACGAGCAACAAGCATCACAGATAGGTAAAATACACTAAAACGCGACGCAGAACCATCGAGAAAACAAAATGACAGAGAGTCCCTGTCAGGCAAAGGGACATCACTCTTCTTGATCCTTTGTTTTCTTTTTCTTCAAAATATAAGGTAGAGTTTAAAATAAACGAGGTCGGTAAGAAATGATTCAGCTGATACTCCATGATGTAAAAATACTTTTCTCTCACTGTTTTGCTGATTTGTTCCAAAGCTTTTGTTCACCTGCAAAACTGAGTGAATGGGATGAAGCGAGAGGCGAAAATGTTGATTGATTACAACTGTCTGACTGGTAATCTAGACACAATGTTAATACAATGTTAATTAGAAAAACAGAAATGACTCTCCTGAAAGTAAAATTTGTTTTATATAAGATGGAAGTAAAGGCGACAAATAAAATAGTTTTGATTCAATACTTAAGTCTCCAATAAAACCAACGTACACTTACCTCGCATACGCACGACGTATTACACACACACACAACACAACGCTCAACGAGCCCCCACAGATGACGATGAGGATGACGAGAATTGTAGATGAATCGAGTTGAAGAGGCACAAGTTCAGAGGAATATCACTGAGAGAGTCAGAAAGAAGATGGCGGACGAAGACCGTTAATTTTTCACGCTCACTCGGCCATTAGCAACTTCTTTTTTCATATTTGACGTTTTTTTATGCTTCAAGTGACGTGGAAAAAATGACAAACACCAGATATGACGTTTTTTCAGCTTCAGGTGACGTGGAACAAATGACGCACACCAGATATAATGTTTATTTCTCCTTCAAGTGACGTGGAACACATGACACACACAAGACGTCAGACACAAGACACCATTGTACACGAGACAATACGAGACCTACCACAACTCAGTACAAAGTCAAGGGGACAGATATCTAGGAATCTACTTCTCAGTTAAGGCAGCTTTAATGTCGCATGGAGGGAATCATGGGTGAAAACAGAAAGCGATAGTGTTTTTAGGGGCCAATGGTTAGATGTAATAAAGCATAACTGTTGTTTATTCCACACCGTCGTGAATAAAGATCATCTCTCTCAGCCCATATATCCTTGTTTCCAGTTCTTTCATCATCATCATCATCCTCTTCTTCTTCCTCCTCCTCCTTATCATTATCGTCGATCCCTTAGCCCTGAAGATATTTCTCCACTCCTCAACTGCTGATTGTCTCCTTACTTTTCCTGTCACCAGAACAACAACATATGGCCACATATGTTATTGTTTAGTTATTGTGCAGTAAAACAATGGAGCTCCCTCCCTGTCCATATCCGCCACCTACTCACAAGTGAATCATTAAACGTGCAGGGACACCTTCCGTAACACGAGTCCAAACAACCTTTCCCATAATGTTAGTCCTTTGTCACACACTTCCTTTTGCAATATCATGTTACTCACAGCTTGTTCTTGTTATTTACTTCCTCTTGGTGTTTTCTGTATTTGATTTTATTCTTCGTTTAGCACGGTTGTTTATTATTTCATAGTTCATGTTGTTTTCATGTCGTCTATGCTGTCCATGCTACTTAGGAGTGTATGTGCTTTACAAATTTTGCATTATTTTTATTTTTATTATTATTATCATCATCATCTCTCATTCCTTCAGTTTTCCACCCTAGCCTGCACTGTACCGAATGAGAGGCCACGCCACTCCTGAATACAGTCGGGCAGTTTGTCACGTGGGTTCCATCAATCTAATTCAACACAAGAAAACAAAGCACTTTTGGAAACATTATAAACAATCCTAGAAAAAGGATGGTTAAAAACACTGTTAAGTAAATAATATTTAGTAAATAAGATAAAGACCAACACTCCGGATAAAAATAAAACTGAGCAGACTAGTTGACATTTTCTGTCTATCGGTAATTTTGTTTGCGAATGTTGACAAAGAAGGGTTTCTATAATTAGCTCGAGCAACACCGTCTGGTCACAGTAGCTAAAGTTGCATTTGCATAGTTTAGCATATGCGCAGTTTCAAATAATGTTGTCACGTGACATCAGATAATTCTATTGTGTGATGCACACAGTGTATAACTCGCTATGAATAAATGCTTCCAAAATAAGACTGACGGTATCGCCGGGAGCTGCCGGTTGCCTCTGTCACTTCCCGAAACCTCTGAAACAAATGGATTGGGATGCAAAGCACGAAAGGTTCTTCTCATTGTGCTGCACGGCTCTTCTCTAAATAGAAGTCCTGGTTTGTGCTGTTTATTTTCTTTTTTTAAGCCCGGACAACAGTCTTCTATAACTTGTTTCTTACAGCAAACAGAAATTATCTTCCAAACTGAGACTGGTCTTCACTTGTGCTGCTTGTAACTCAGAGAACACAAAACTACAATGAAAGATGGAGAACAAATCTGTACTTAGAACTCCTCTCCTCGTCCTGTTGGTGCTGGTACAGGTGATGCAGGCTGTTAGCGGAAGCAGCTGTACCCAATGTGACCAGCATTGCTGCAGCCTTGATATCCAGCTGTACAAGCAGCTGCGCGTGGACGTCAACTGCTCACAACCTGATCACGCGGTCATCGTCGCGGACACGGAGACTACAACTGTTACCGCAAACCACCGCGACGACACAACGTGCAACGAAACCTCCTTGATTCATGACTCCGGATGTCTGACGGATCTTCCTGTCAACATCTGCGATTTTCCCTCCATCAGGGCCGTCAGCCTCCGCTACAACAACCTGACTACCTTTCCCCGCCTCACCTGCCTGAGTCGTCTGCTCGTCCTTGACCTCAGCTACAATGCTATCACCCAGGTTCCGGAGGGAGCCTTTCAGGGTCTCCCCGAGCTTCGCGAGGTCTACCTGGACTTCAATGTCATCACCTCAATCCATCCTGACGCCTTCGATCCACACGTAACTGCCCTTCAGATCTTCACCGTCGCCAACAACCTTCTGACCGTCGTCAATCCTTGGCTCTTCCTCCTGCCCTACAGATTCTGCCGGTTCGAGTTCCAACACAATCACATAGTGCATTTCGTAAATGAGCATCATCGAAATGTCAGCATTACTTCCCACTACGGACCTGGCTTAGTGAATTTCTCTTACAATGATGTCACCTACTCACCTGTAAACGAACTAAAGAAATTAGGCATCAAGAACGTCGGCGAGATGTCGCGATTTCTCTGGTGGAGATTTGATTTTCGTCACAATCCTTTCTACTGTGACTGTGAAATGTACGAACTTATTGTGGTTTTGGATCAGTTGACAAGTATGGTTCAGAGAGATTTCTTGAACCTGACCTGTGGTGGCCCACCAAAGTTCAAGGACGTTCCTTTCAGCAAACTACCAGTGGACGAGCTGGTGTGCAACGTCACAGAGAACTGCCCGTCGTCCTGCACGTGCACTACGAGGCCTTATTATCAAGACTTGTTGGTGAACTGCGCTCACGCACAACTGACAATGCTGCCTGATGACATGCCAGAAGGAAATCTTACTTTGGACATGATTGGAAACGATATACAGCTTCTGCACACGCCAGGTTACCTGGAGCGAGTAGTGCACCTGAATCTGTCAGCCAATCGCCTGCGCGAGATCGTCCCCCAGGCGGCGCTGGCGCTGCGGAACGTAAGGTCACTGGACCTGCGCGGAAACAACCTTCAGCACCTGCCGACCACTTTATACGTTCTGTCACCTGACGCGCTGTACCTGGACTCCGACACCCTGCAGTGTACCTGTGATCTGGAATGGTTCCCGCGCTGGGCCAGCCACCACGATGGCGACAACATCCGTGAGGTAGGAAAAAGCGTCTACGCGGGTTATTGTTATTTCTGTGCAGCTTTAAAAGCTCTTTTGCACACAACAAATACTGCATCTGACACAAACACAAATAAAGCAAAAATTAATTATAAAGCAAAGATCTGCAAGAAGTTTGAACGTTGTGTAAGACAGAGAGGAAGGGAATTTTTTTTTTAATTTAAGGTACATTGCCTAACTCTCGTATGATAGACAAGGTGATGAAGCGAGAATGCATCAATATGGCGAAGTAGAAGGAAGGAGACTATCACTCTGTCTATCATGTGTGTATGTGTGTGTGTGTACTCCATGCTCTGTCTTATAAATACAGACTTTTTTCGGCTTTTCGCCCATTTGAAGGTTATGTGTCTGTCTGGACTGGACGGTCGCTACGTTTTGCTGATCAACGCCACGCGGAAGGATCTCGGTTGTGACGCAGCAAACACGTCACTCGTTCATGTAGCCTGGGGTTACGTCCTCCTGGCGGCCACCCTCATCGTCATCGCCCTCGTCCTCGTCGTGGTGTTTCGTCACGAGGTGTTGGTGCTCAAACACCGAGTACTCTTGCGGGAGCACAGAGATAAACGCTTTCCCGCTCTGCTGGACTCCTCCCGCTACGACGTCTTCATCAGCACTGCCACCAACAGCGACAACGACGCCATCTGGGTGAGCAGGATCTTGCTGCCCGCGATGGACAGACGCCGGCTGACCTACTTTGTGCCACAGCGAGACTACCTGCCGGGAGCCATCCCCATGGACGAAGTGGTTCAAACCCTCCGACAGAGCAAGTGTGCGCTCATCCTGCTGTCGCCGGACTACCTGGCCCAGCCCATCTGCTGCTTCCAGTTCCGCCAAGCGTACGACATGATGGTCAAGGAGGGCCGCGGCCGTGTCTTTGTCGTGTGCTTGCAGAAGGTCAAGCGGGGTCAGGTGCAGGATAGGTTCCTAAGAGCCATGCTCAACCTCAACATGGCGTACTCAGGCCACCGCCCGGAGCATGTCGATGATGTCCTCGGTCGCATATACGCCTACACTCATTGAACGCCATCTGTCAGACTTGATTGTCTCATTTCTTGTCTACCATCCCTACCTCCTGTTTCGTTCATTTTCTTCACTACGGCTGTGTTGATGTGACCCAGCGAAGCGGGTTTGCGTTGCCTCGGGCAAATAAATGGGATCTTTCCAAACCAGGGTAACATTGCGCGGTAATAAATGACACTCTGTTTAAGAACCGGCTTTAAAAGTAATGCCCAAATTAAATTTACTTTTACTCCTCTGAAAGGAGATGCGATATGAGTTCTTGGAATTTTGAAGATTGTAAAAACTACGGATTATCTTCATCTCCCGAGGTATCATCCCACCAGGCGCACGGGGCGTTGGGCGGTTGTCCCTGCTCGCCCCTAACGCCGAGGCTGTGCGACCTCCTTGACCGTCGTGTGTGCGACGAAAATGGACAACTACATGCTGTTGTTGTTGCCACCAAGTTTTCATAGACTTTGTAATTCGTATTTTAATTAATTAAATTTTCTGCATTAAACGATTTTTCTTCATGTGTGTGTCTATTACGGATACAATATTTCGTGCCCTAATTATCAGTGTTCAGCCTCTCTAACCCTTACCCTGGCCGTTAAAGGGTGTAGGGTTATTGCAAGTCGTTTTCCCACTTAAGCTTTGTTTTTGATTTTCTTTTTCTGGACTGACATTGGTGTAAGTGTCGAAAGTAAAAAGCTTCAGGTTTTATTACAGTGAGTGTAGGCATCATTGAAGCACGCAAAATTCATAATTTTTACTCCATCACCAGCTTTTATACAAACTATATAAATTTTATATCAATAATGTCGTATTATTTCTTTGTCTCCTGTTTTCCCCTACCATCACCTTCTCATTGTATGAATAATTACAAGGTGGGGTAGGGGAAGGGAATTGTTGTTTTAATTAAGCCGAGTCAACAACTAAGGCAGCCCTGTAAACACACGCCATATACAGAGACAGAACAGTGTGACCGACAGATATACATTATTCCGTGACAAAGTGAGATAGAGTGATGTCCCTTCACCTAACTGGCTGGAGAGGGCAGAGGTCTGTGTCGATGTAGCTCTGTGTGTCTATGTAGCTGTGTAGCTGATGTAAAACCGTCTCTGTACTTGCTAGCGTCCGTTATCTAAGGACGTAAAATCCATCGTCTCTGAACACCTGAGGAAGTCACGTGCTCTGTTGATAACCCAGCTTACACTGCAAATGCATTTGTGACAGAGGCATGTCCCCACCAGTGCAAGTCCCACCTGCCCCATAGTTTGCTTGTTTTCCTAGCGAACTGCTCGTCAGATGATTGGCGCGCAACTCGTTGACCTCTTACCCTCCATGGCAAGGTGGATCGGGTTTCACGAAAATCTCACACATCCGCCACTCGTGAAACAATGTAACCCCATCGACTACCACCCCTCACCCCCACCCCACCAACCCCCGGGTAGACGTTGGATGTCACGTGACTGTGGTGTAGTGTTTCGCGTCTACGCCACTCCACGTGTTATTTAGTGGGTTGACTAATGGCAGTATAAATATATTGAATAGTCCTCGTGATATCAGAGGTCGAGAACATTCAGAGAACATGTGTGGACATTGATAAGTGGAGTAATAGAGAAGCCATGAACCCGTGAGAAAAGGGTTGTGGAGACTATTGACATGAACACGAGGGACTAGAGCGTGTACTTAAATGTTTTTAAGAGAACCCTTATTCATGTGACTTTTGTTTAAGTTGTGTGGCATGTAGATTTATACATGGCCTCTTTACTTATGACTATTTTATTTTCCGTTTGATATTATACGAGCCGGAAGCCCACAGACAGACCAACGAGTTCCTTATTTGTATACACGCGCAGGTCACGTCTGGGCCGTGACAGTCACAGTTCATGATTTATGCTAGAAATACTAGCACCAACATCTAGGAGGACAAGAACTGTCACCTCGTTATTGGTTGCAAAATTGCTTTGAACTTCCATATTGGATGAAAAACATTCAATAAACTCGCTTACTAAAAACTTTTTTCTTTTTGGCGCCGGTCGACCCACCTGTTCACAGTGTGAACAAAGACAAAACATGGTTTATTATTTATTCGTCTCTTGACGGTCGCATGTAGTTGTCGGAGGGGGGAGAGAGAGAGAACGACTGGTTAGAGCGATGGTCAGCAGGTCCTGCACATGACGACTAGTCCAATCTTTAACGTTTGTAAGACAGTTCTTCCTCTGGCCACCTTGTCTTCTTCGGAAACGAAGGACAAATAACCGTCTGGCAACCGTCGACAGCCCTTCATGGTACCTTGAAGGACAAGGTGTCGTGCCGGGTCACATGACCAGAGCAGACCAACTGACGTCGCTTGCCTGTTGCAAGGAGATGATCCTAGTGTCCTACGTGTGGGACAACCGCCCTTCTCACAAAGTCATTGGGTTTATGTCCTCTTACGAGATCCTTAGCAGCCTTCCCAGCCACTTGTTCTCGAATACCTGGATTGTCCTCCCGTCATCGGCAAGCAGGGTTCACGTTTCACATCCGTAAAGCAGGATCTGTACTACGAGGGATTTGTACAGATTGTACTTTGAAGTTAGCCTGATATTATAGCTATGCCAGATCCTATCTACTCTAGCCATTGCCCTGAAGCAAATATCTGTCGTGGACCTAGCGTCCGTAGAGAGATTGGCTCTCAAGTACTTGAAGCTGCTGACCTCCTCGAGCTGCATCCTGTTGATGAAGATGTCTGCTTTGCCGTTGATATTTATCATAACTTTGCTCTTATCAGTGTTATTCTCCATCTCAAATGCTTTCGTGAAGTGGTTGACGAATGCTGTTCTCCAGGAAGTTATTGAATAGCACAGGTGACAAGAAACACTTTACTGTAGTGCCAAGTAATCTCCAGCTTGGTTATCAAGTAGACCTGCACTCGTTAAGCTATTATACAGCACTTAGGTGACTTGAACGAGGCTTTCCTCGAATTTTTCCATGGCATGCCATAGCCCCTCGTGACAGACTCTTTATTTGTGCTGTTGTTTTCTTTTTTCCCATGGAAGGGAGCAATTTCAGAAACCTTCGGAAGCGTGAGGTCAGCGACTTTTACACTCTACACTAAGTGATACCTTGTTTTATTGAAAACTAAAAGTATTGGCATGGGGCTGAACAGCGCTTAAAGAATAGGAAGAAGGGCATTCAGTCGCTGACAAGCTTACCCAAGGACCACAGACCAATTAGAGGAACTCTCAAGGTTGCTGTGAAATATATGGCAGCACCACTACTTCTGATGAGGATTTACGGTCACTTACATCTGCCGAGCCTCCCTCACTAGTGTCTGTCTCATATTCTTTATGGTTGATGCAAGTTTATTGTATAGGTGTTGGTAGTCGTGTGCTAGTTCCACGGGATGCTGTGATATCAATGTAGCTGGCAACATCCCTGAACTGCCTCTATCTTTGGAAGCTGTTGTTGACCTTACTGCTACATATTATACAAAACTCTATATTTAGTTATATTTCAAACTCTACCGAATAAAAACTCAATCATCGCCCTCACATAAAATGTCAAAGGACATAAATAAAAAACAAACTCCGCCTTCGGCGAATTCAAAACTCGGTATCCTATACCATGTTAAAAAGAAGTTTTTGTGTAGCTTGAATGAGACACATGTAAGAAAGCAGCCTAAAATGTATTATTTATTTTTAATCATTATAAGTTGTAGGTGAAAAAATTAAATAGTACTACAATAGAAACAATAACATGTAATAATAACAACAATAAGAGACTCATTAATACAAGAATATGCACAGTGCAACTAGCCATGTATTGATATCAAATCGCTCGCTGCTTTTGCTCTGGTCCTTCTTCAATTGAGTAACCCGGGCAGACGAGTAGTTATTAGTTTAAGTAAACTGAGGAGCGGCCTTTTTTTCTCACACACACACTCGAATGAATCCCTTTAGAAACTGGGGTTTTTTGACCCTACAAAACACCTGCGATAACATGGTCGGTGGCTGCATGCAACGGCACATTGCACCCTTATCAAGGTTAGAACTTGGCTTTCTTTAAAAATAAACATCGTCAAGACCAGGAAGTGCCGCCCTTCGTGTCGAGTAACGGCGAGAAAACCCCGAGCACATTTTAGGTGTATATATTGCAATGTGACTAGATGGTTCCAAAACATGTTTGATCTTTTGGTGGAGAGAAGTCACGATATATACAGACACCACCTACAGGAGCCAACTCTTCGTATGACAGGCAGCGACTCCTACAGTTCCTGTGACTACTGCAGGTCCTGGAGAAGTTCTCTCCCAGTTCTTTTCTAACGCTTTTCTGTGGTGAAGTATTCAATATTTTCTTCTCCGTTCTCCTGTTTTCTACCACCTTAGTTTGTTTCTTGTTTTCTAATCTCTGCCATAAGACCTGTGTGCAAACACGATTAAGTTGTGCGCACCCTGGGGAAGAAGGCAAAAGAACCAATGGGGCGATCAGCTTGTTTAGAGTTCCTTCTCTTCCTGTTGCTGCTGCAAACAAACTCTTTCGGAGCAAACGCAGCTGCGAGCAGTTGTCCACATTGCGAGGATTCGTGCTGCAGTCTTGACATCCAGCTGTACAAGCAGCTGCGCGTGGACGTCAACTGCTCGCAACCTGATCACGCGGTCATCGTCGTGGACACGGAGACTACAAGTGATGCCGCAAACCACCGCGACGACCCAACGTGCAACGAAACCTCCCTGATTTACGACTACGGATGTCTGACGGATCTTCCTGTCAACATCTGTGATTTTCCCTCCATCAGGGCCGTCAGACTGCTCTACAACAACCTGACTACCTTTCCCCGCCTCACCTGCCTGCATCGTTTGCTCGTCCTTGACCTCCGCTACAACGCTATCACTCAAGTTCCGGAAGGAGCCTTTCACGGTCTCCCCGAGCTTCGCGAGGTCTACCTGGACTTCAATGTCATCACCTCAATCCATCCTGACGCCTTCGATCCACACGTGACTGAACTAAAGATCTTCACCATCGCCAACAACCTTCTGACCGTCGTCAATCCTTGGCTGTTCCTCCTGTCCTACGAGTTTTGCGAGTTCGATTTCAGCAATAATCACATAAAGGATTTAAGCAATGAGCATCATCGAAATATCAACATGTCTGTCAACTACGGACCTGGCTTTGTGGATTTTTCTTATAATAATGTCACGGCATTGCCTACAAATGAGTTTATGAAGTTTGGCATCAAGACAATGAACGATATGTTGAAATTTTTCTTGTGGGGATTTGATTTTCGTCACAATCCTTTCCACTGTGACTGTCAAATGTACGACCTCCTTGGATATTTCGATAACTTGACACTCTTTGTTCGGGCAGATATCTTGAATGTCACGTGTGGTAGCCCACCAAAGTTCAAGGACGTTCCTTTCAATAAAGTACCACTGGACGAGCTGGTGTGCAATGTCACAGAGAACTGCCCGTCGTCCTGCACGTGCACTAAGAGACCTTATTATCAAGACTTGTTGGTGAATTGTACTTACAAGCGACTGCCGACCCTGCCTGACGACACGCCGGAAGGGAGCCTCACTATGAACATGATTCAAAACGCCATCACGCGCCTGGACTGGCAACATTACCTCAAGCGAGTGGTTCATCTGAACCTGACGGACAACCACCTCCGCGACATCGACTGGCAGGCGGCGCTGGCGCTGCGCAACGTCAGGACCCTTGACCTTCGCGGAAACGATCTTCACCATGTGCCCAGCACCTTACAGGTTGTGTCCCCTAACGCGCTGTACCTGGACACCCACACCCTCAGGTGCACCTGTGACCTGGAGTGGTTTCCGGCCTGGGCCAGGTACTACGTCGGGGACAACATACGAAAGGTAACAGGAGCTTCACTCCTTTCTTAGTGTATCTCTTCTTCTTTTCATTGATTACCTGGTACATGCTGCCCGTGCTCTTATAAAACGATAAAGGGAAATATAGCAGTGAGTTTGTTGTGTCTGTGATCAAAATACTAAAATACCTCCTATAAGCATGTCTCTGTTTGGCCTGAGATGTAGTAGAGAGAGATGGACAAGGAGTTTCCTTTGTGTGTGTGTGACGTGCATTTCTTATCACGCTCACCCTAATAAAAAAAAAGACTTCATTATAAAGAGAGAGGGAGGCAGACTGCAGGCCCCGTATGCATGTTGCGGGAATGAGGACAACTCCGTTTACCCGCTATTCGCGGAGTGCTAGTCGAGACCTAGACGCGCTTAGAGCCTATATGAAACTACGCATGCGCAGAGCTGTAGTCGGTCTCCATTAGCTTTCGGTGACTGGCAGCGGGGACAACCGCTGCTATTTTTAGAAGCGGCGATAACCCGATGGCTGTCAGTGAAGGCAAATGAAGGCTAACTACTTCCTATCGTCACCTCGTCCTTCCTTTACATCGAGCTGTCGTCTCCGCGATACATAATTCCCTCCCACATACACACTCGTATCTGCTTATCTATACATGTGTACTCCCACAACCACCACACATAGCCTCATATCTGCTTATGTGTCTATATGTAACCCCACACACACACACAGCCTCATATGTACTTATATATGTTTATCTAACCTTCCCCCCCCCCCCCCCGACACACACATCTGCTTACATATGTAAATCCCCCCACATACACATGCTCTTATCTGCTTATATATGTATATAAACTACCCACACACACACACACATGTTCATATTTGCTTGTATACATATAACCATCCCCCTCCACACTCATATACACATTCTCTAAATTCCTGTAGATTACCATCCTGAGTAACAACAAACTGAGCTCATCTAATGTTTTTTTATTTGTTGTCAATAAAGAATGGAACTTAAAGGCATTAGGATTGTGAGTATAGTAAAGTGATAAATTATTTGCACGTTGGTCAACTAATTTTTTAGAGTTGAATAGATTTTGAAATTCATCCCTTACAAAGTATATACAGTCAAATCTCCCTACTATGCCACCTACCGGGACCGAGCAAAAGTGACATAGTAGCGAGAGTGGCATAATACGGAGGGTTCGTAAAAACGGCTTTATTTGCTCAAGTTACGCATCAGTCCAAAGCTCTCGAGAATCGTCTGCTGGCACTAGCTGTCTCCTCTCATTCGCCCCCTCACCTCTTCATCCTCCACCCCTCCCAACCACATCCTCGCACCTGCATCCTGTCGCTAGTCGACCCCCTCCCGCTCTCCCTCTGTCACGTGACTGTCACCCGCCAGCGACACCCCCCCCCATCGCCAGCCTCCACCCTCCCCCTTTGTGTGTGCTAGGTTCCGTCCACCTAACTGCCATGTCCCACACTACCATACAGTATAATAATCGAGCACTGCGTGGAATTTCACAACTTGTGCCTTTTAACAATCACAAAAAAGTGGCATAGTAGCGAGAGTAGGGGTGGCATAGTAAATTTTTTTTTACATTGAATTTATAGTCGGGACCGAGCAAAAGTGGCATAATACCGAGAGTGGCATAGTAGCGGGTTGGCATAGTAGGGAGATTTGACTGTAGAGCCTTTCATTTCTAGGGTCTCGTTTTGTCTACATTTTTCTTGTAAACATGTACTTGACTGTAGGTCATCAACATTTCAGATGAGTGCGGTCTGTCACCAAACACCCGATTTCGTCTCAACAATTGACATTGTTGCCACAGAACACCGTGAAGGCCGCCATATTCCCTCGCGAGTAGCGAGTTATTCAGCCCGAGAACTCGGATAACTAAACGCGATCAGCCAGCCTGGAGAGCTTCTCCGAGCTCACATGCAAACTAATGTTTCGATGCTATTCACCCTGATCCGCGCTAGGCACGTTTAAGCACTTTCTCCGGTCTACATGCATACGGGGTCTTCAGATAGATGTCTACAGAAAATAAAGGAAAGTATGGAAAAGAAGATGAAAAGACTTTGTGTGTATGTCCGTCCTGTACTTAACACGCTTATAGCAAGAAATAGCATCTAACAAATGTCACGATCACAACAAATGTCACGATCTCTTGACATTGTTTTGAGTTTCCTTCTTCCAAAGGTCACGTGCCTGTCGGAAAAGGACGGTCGTCAAGTGCTGCTGATCAACGCCACGCGAAAGGAACTCGGCTGTGAAGAAAACAATGACTCACCCCCTCAAGTGACTTTGGTTTCCATCATCTTGGTAGTCGCCGTCGTCGTCGCCTCCCCCATCCTCGTTGTAGTGTTTCGTCACGAGGTGTTGGTGCTCAAACATCGCTTGCTCTACCGTCATCACACAGACAAACACTTCCCCGCTCTGCTGGACGACCTTCGCTACGACGTCTTCGTCAGCACGGCCACCAACAGCGACAACGACGCCACCTGGGTGAGCAGGATCTTGCTGCCGGCCATGGACAGACGCCGACTGACCTACTTTGTGCCACAGCGAGACTACCTGCCGGGAGCCATCCCCATGGACGAAGTGGTTCAAACCCTCCGACAGAGCAAGTGCGCGCTCATCCTGCTGTCGCCGGACTACCTGGCCCAGCCCATCTGCTGCTTCCAGTTCCGCCAAGCGTACGACATGATGGTCAAGGAGGGTCGCGGTCGCGTCTTCGTCGTGTGCTTGCAGAAGGTCAAGCGGGGTCAGGTGCAGGATAGGTTCCTAAGAGCCATGCTCAACCTCAACATGGCGTACTCAGGCCACTGCCCCGAACATCTTTCCGCTGTCCTCAGTCGCATATAAACCTACAGTTGCTGAACCACATCTGTCGGTTACATCATTCTTGACCGTCACTAAGGGTATTATTTCTAAAGGGTAACTGAGCCAAAATGTCAGTAATAAGAAAATGTCGAATACTGACAATATTTTTCTTCAATGTATCAGTAGAATGGGCAGCCTGGGGGACTTGTACTGTTGAAATAAACCGTACAAACCCTCACCCCATTCTTTCTTTATCTTCCTCTTCCTCCTTGCCATAACTTTTTTAAAATTTCCTTGAGTATGTCCGTGCCTGAGTCGATTCTCAGACGAGCACGTTGAAGTGTTTAAAGACGGAAAATAAAAAGTGGCCTAGAGCCATTGACCTTATCCTCGAAGTCACCATCTTGAAATCAGAACGAGGCCTTATGTGTCGTTGTATTTGCTTCGCTTGCAGGATGATATGTAGACACTATTTTATAGCAAGTAGCATAATGCCAATAGGGCTTTTTTTTTTTTTTGGTAGTGTGCTTGTTTGGTATTCACATTTTTCTTAACAGTGTGAAAGTGTGAAAATGTTATCACATATTTTACGTTTGTTTTTCATTTTCTCCACACACTTTGAAATGTTGATGTTGAATACCTTACCCCGTTTACTTGTGTGTATATTATTTCGTGTGTGCATTTATTATTTCTGTGACACCAACCACTCAAAAATGCTGTACCTTACGAGGGTATTTCGCATATTGCATACATATCTCTTTACATTTGTGTGTCACCAGGCTGTATAATTTGCTGTTTATCCTTAGAATTTGTTGCAGGATGTGTACATTCAAATTTCTTATGTTTATGTTTCTCTTTCAATAATATGTCTTCCTTGCACCTTAAATTAAGAAATTTCAAGTATCTGTTACAGCTTTCAAAGCTTTATTTCTCACTTGCAATCGAAAGCAAGGATAATGTGGCCACAATGTCACATGTGTCATCATCTGTACAGGTGGGTATACACATGTGTCTGCACGATTTGACTTTCTTTGTGAGGTTCTCAGGCAGTCATTCTCGTAACCATGAGACCCATGAGGCCTCGTTAATAAATGTTGTGCAGGTCCTAAGGTCATGTCCACGTCGTTCTTCTAATCTGTCGAGTTTGTAGTGTGCTCTCTTTCGAGGTTTCAAGCACAATACTGCTTGTCCTCGCCTCTCTCAAAGATAGTAAAACACGGAGATAGCGCACGACGCGGTTTACGACTTCCTCCAGACTTCATTCATAACGCAGCGCCCCGCGCGGCACGCATGGCGGTCTGTGCAAGGGAGACAACCACTAGACTGTAAACGTGCGATGCGATTGCCTGCAGCTGCTCTTATTCTTTGGTTTTGCTCTAGGAACCTATTATATGTTTATGTGTGTAGTGATAATAAATAATGGCTTATTATTTGCAAGTTTTATTAAAGAAATATTAAACAACATTTTACTCAAAGTGCTCCTCCACCTCTCCACTCTAGCTGTTGTCTGGTGTGCGCGTGCAAGCAATAAAGCTGTTCTTGTAAATATTCATATTAATTCTGATATGACGAACTTCCTTCTGAGTTGAAGATGAATGCAGGTGAGCAATGGTATGCACGCATATTGTCATGTGATGATGTTGACACAAACAACACTGGGTGGAACAGTGGGAAGCTTTTCCGCAAGTGTAATAACTGAAAATGAGATTATTTTTTCCTGAAAAGCGAAATAAAGTTAAAAAGCATACCATCAACACTACCACCTCTGAGCGGTGATGTTCTAGTCCCCACAGACTGTCATGAGAACATTATCAGATATTTACACTGTCAGTACCACAACTGGTTGCAGATAACTGTGTGTAAATACATAAACATGCACCCGCCACACTCCATCACAACAACATTATAGCCTGACATTCACAACAGAGACAGAATGTGTGAGATGTGAAGAAGATGAGGTTGGTGGTCATGCTGCTAGCACCCACAGGTTGCTATGGTCAATGTAGCTGGCATCATCTCTGAATTGCTGCTTTCTTTGGGAGCAGTTATTTACTGCTACTTATTATATCAAAACAGTCTCCTGCACCAAATTCCTCGTCCACCTCATCAACTCGTGTACTTTCCTGGAGACATTCCCATTGGGTTGTTGGTTCCGTTCTCTGTCTTCGCTTGGACCGCACGAACGGACAATGGACACTTGAATTTTTGCAGTTGGTGGAAGAAAGTGGTCGTGAAGATCATCGTGAGAATCAGTCAAAGTACCTTTACACTTTGGCTACAACATTGGAAAGATCAAGGCTAAGCAGTCTCACACACACACACACACGCATAAACACAAACAAATGAATCCCTTAAACAACTGCTGATGGCCTTCTGTCCCTGACAGATACCCGGGGTAACAGGGTCGGTGGCTGTATGTAACGCACATTGTACCCTTATCAAGGTTAGCAAGAAAAAAAAAGACTGCTGCACACTTTATATGATTTATAGCAGGAAGTGGTACCCATCGTGTCGATTGGCGGCGAGAAAACCCGTGTAAATTGTAGGTGTATATATTCCAATGTCACTAGTTGCTTGCAGTACATGTTTGATCTTTTCGTGGAGAGAAGACAATATATACAGACACCACCCACAGGAGCCAACTCTTTGTATTATATCTCCCACAGTTCCTGAGACTGCTGCGGGTCCTGAAGAAGTTCTCTCCCAGTTCTTTACTAACGCTTTTCTGTGGTGAAGTATTCAATATTTTCTTCTACCTTCTCCTGTTTCCTACCACCTTAGCTCTTTTTTTTTTTAATCTCTGTAAGACCTGTGTGCAGATTAAGTTGTGCGCACCCTGGGGAAGAAGGAAAAGGAACCAATGGGGCGACCAGCTTGTTTAGAGTTCTCTTCCTGTTGCTGCTGGAAACAAACTCTTTCGGAGCAAACGCAGCTGTGACAAGCTGTCCACATTGCGAGGCGCGGTGCTGTAGTCTTCACATCCAGCTGTACAAGCAGCTGCGCGTGGACGTCAACTGCACGCAACCTCATCACGCGGTCATCGTCGTGGACAAGGAGACTACAACTGTTACCGCAGCGTGCAACGAAACCTCCTTGATTCACGACAACGGATGTCTGACGGATCTGCCTGTCAACATCTGTGATTTTCCCTCCATCAGGGCCGTCAGCCTCCGCTACAACAACCTGACTACCTTTCCCCGCCTCACCTGCCTGCATCGTTTGCTCGTCCTTAACCTCACCGGCAACGCAATCACCCAGGTTCCGGAAGGAGCCTTTCACGGTCTCCCCGAGCTTCGCGAGGTCTATCTGGACGGCAATGTCATCACCTCAATCCATCCTGACGCCTTCGATCCACACGTAACTGCCCTTCAGATCTTCACCATCGCCAACAACCTTCTGACCGTCGTCAATCCTTGGCTCTTCTTCCTGCCCTACGAGTTTTGCGAGTTCGATTTCAGCAATAATCACATAAAGGATTTAAGTAATGAGCATCATCGAAATATCAACATGTCTGAAAACTACGGACCTGGCTTAGTGAATTTTTCTTACAATAATATTGTATCGCCAGGAAAAGAGTTTATGAAGTTTGGCATCAAGAACATCGACCAGACCATGAAATTTGTCATGTGGGGATTTGATTTTCGTCACAATCCTTTCCACTGTGACTGTCAAATGTACGAACTTATTGGGCTTTTCGATAACTTGACACTCTTTGTTTGGGCAGATGCCTTGAACGTCACGTGTGGTAGCCCACCAAAGTTCAAGGACGTCCCTTTGAACAAAGTACCACTGGACGAGCTGGTGTGCAACGTCACAGAGAACTGCCCGTCGTCTTGCACGTGCACTAAGAGGCCTTATTATCAAGACTTGTTGGTGAATTGTACTTACAAGCGACTGCCGACCCTGCCTGACGACACGCCGGAAGGGAGCCTCACTATGAACATGATTCAAAACGCCATCACGCGTCTGGACTGGCAACATTACCTCAAGCGAGTGATTCATCTGAACCTGACGGACAACCACCTCCGCGACATCGACTGGCAGGCGGCGCTGGCGCTGCGGAACGTCAAGACCCTTGACCTTCGCGGAAACGACCTTCACCATGTGCCCAGCACCTTACAGGTTGTGTCCCCTAACGCGCTGTACCTGGACACCCACACCCTCAGGTGCACCTGTGACTTGGAGTGGTTTGCCGCCTGGGCCAGGTACTACGTCGGTGACAACATACGAAAGGTAACAGGAGCTTCACTCCTTTCTTAGTGTATCTCTTCTTCTTGTCATACATTACCTGATAGATGCTGCACGTGCTCTTATAAAACGATAAAGGGAAATATAGCAGTGAGTTTGTTGTGTCTGTGATCAAAATACTAAAATGCCTTATACTGTATAAGCATGTCTTCGTTGGTATGAGAATTGTTCTTCATAGCGCGCACACACACACACAAACACTCACACGCCCGCATGCACTCACCCACAAAAGAAGTCTTTGTCCACCTCTCCTACACTCATCTGCACAGACATTTCATAGTCCTAATTAAGACGTGTCTATATAAAGCATTTTGCATATACATATTTAAAATGAAATAACAATAAGTACGGAACAGAAGAGCAAACGACTTTATATATATATGCCAGTCTGGTACTTAACACGCTTGTAACAATAAATAGCATCTAACAAATGTAACGATCTCTTGACATTATTTTGAGTTTCCTTCTTCCAAAGGTCACGTGCCTATCTGAAAAGGACGGTCGTCACGTGCTGCTGATCAACGCCACGCGAAAGGAACTCGGCTGTGAAGAAAACAATGACTCTACCCCTCACGTGACCTTGGTTTCCATCATCTTGGTAGTCGCCGTCGTCGTCGCCACCCCCATCCTCGCTGTGGTGTTTCGTCACGAGGTGTTGGTGCTCAAACATCGCTTATTCTACCGTCATCACACAGAGAAACACTTCCCCGCTCTGCTGGACGACCTTCGCTACGACGTCTTCGTCAGCACGGCCAGCGACAGCGACAACGACGCCACCTGGGTGAGCAGGATCTTGCTGCCGGCCATGGACAGACGCCGACTGACCTACTTTGTGCCACAGCGAGACTACCTGCCGGGAGCCATCCCCATGGACGAAGTGGTTCAAACCCTCCGACAGAGCAAGTGTGCACTCATCCTGCTGTCGCCGGACTACCTGGCCCAGCCCATCTGCTGCTTCCAGTTCCGCCAGGCGTACGACATGATGGTCAAGGAGGGTCGCGGTCGCGTCTTCGTCGTGTGCTTGCAGAAGGTCAAGCGGGGTCAGGTGCAGGATAGGTTCCTAAGAGCCATGCTCAACCTCAACATGGCGTACTCAGGCCACTGTCCAGAACATCTTGACGCTGTCCTCAGTCGCATATAAACATACAGTTGGTGAACCACATCTGTCGGTTACATCATTCTTAACCGTCAAACCACTCTGTATCCTCTTAAGGATAGTATGCTGTTGGGATCTCTTGCATATCTGTACATTATGAACGTCACAATATGTCAGCAATGACCAAAAAGAGACAATAACTGTTTCCAAAGCTTTCCCTAGCAGCATCGGAAACCATAAGCTCAAGGGGTCCACCAAGTTTGTCTTGATCCGACTGTGATACAGGGGGTCAATCTATCGCAATGCTTGACTCGTCTTGCATGCGCTGTCAGCGCATGCGCACAAAGCCAAGCTCCACGCTCGCCGAGGCGAAAACAGAGTGCGGGAGATCATGCCCACATATAGGGTCATGACCCTAACAATGGCAATGACTCTTCGCCATAGCGTGCTACATACGACCACATGCGTGCAGGCAAAGCCGCCATTTTCAAATGTGTGAGTCTACACTTTTCCCAACAGAAAAGCTTCTCAAGCGGTCAATTTCTATACTGATACATGTGTTCGCGCTTCGATAACAGTACGTATAATTTGTATACTCTATATTAACATAGTTATTGAGATTTAACTACAGAAATGTCCAAATTTAATGCAGAATATCATTCTAAGAGAAAAAAGATTAAGAGTACACATTAACGCAATAAATGCACAAGTTTTCCAGACAGAGGTAGAAATCGTGCTCAGCAGTTTCTGAACGCTTGCATTTGATAATTCTTTAGCGTTAGCAATGGAGAGAATTTGGAGCTGTCAGAATTTCCTCAAATTGCGATACGAAAGTGGAACGTAACAGAGCTTCGACAGTTCCGTCTGTTACTGGTACGATAGCGTTAAAATGCCAGGTTTCTTCGGGGCAGTATAATATTTTTTTTCTCTTATTTATTGTGGGTTTGTTTTTTGTTTTGTCTTGCAAGTCCTGGCTGTGTGTGAACTATGCTGATTATTAGCTCATAACCTTTCATGTTTATTTGTTCAAGAAGCAGTGTTTGTATGGTAAAGGATTTTTGGTGTAAAATGTACTTGCTTTGTCACATATTGCTGATAATGTTGACAGATTTGTCCTTTGGACTCTTAACTCTGCCTCTCAATTTTATATTTTTTTTAGGCTAGCTTAAACGACTTTTTCAAACACCAACTTTCCACTGCAGCAGCTAATTAAGAATATTTGTCAAAGAGCAGCATAAGGATTGTGTTCCCAGTGGTGAACCAAAAAAAAAAACTTATATAGATAGCCCATTGACAACTGATTGTGACTGGAAGTATCATTTCAGACAACTTTAATGGTCTTTTTTCAACAACAAATCATAATAACTGCATAATGGTCAATAATTTATTTTACTGTTATTCTAGATAGCTGGCTGCTGCATTTTAAGATGAAGTGGTCACAGGGTGTGCAACTTCCCACTACAATCTATTGAACCAGATGCAAGCTTCATTAATTAGAGCTATAAAGCTGATTCCTCATGTCCTATGCTTCCAGTTCTCCTGCACAAGTCATTAAGTAAGTGCAATTTACTTTTGATTCATAATATTCATAATCCTTGTGCAGAAGAAAATTTATGAAGCATGTGACCATTAATGGTCAAAATGACTTCTATGTTATTATGTGCTGCAGATTTAAGGAAGGAGAAAAAGATATACCTGAACTGTTTGAACACAGTCATTACACCACAGATAGTGTAGCTTTTGTTGTGATGCTGCACTATAGAGTGTGTTATTATTATACTTTTGATCTTGATTTGTGAAATCTTATTTGCTTCTATATTTATTTCCATGCAGGTAACTACCAAGAATCTAGCTGAATCTGCAAGGGACAAAAATGTCGGAGGTGGAGAGTGATGACAAAAATGCTCCCACTCAACCAAAAAGGATACGGATAACTCCGATTAGATTTCGGTCTGTTTTCATTTCCTCTGCTTAATTTTTAGGAATTTTTTTTGGTGGACATCATGTAGGGACACAAGGCTGTGTCCTCTTTCTGGTAAAATAGCATACAGTGATAAACAAGTTTTGTACAATAACAATAAAAATGTTCTTTAAAAAAATTTTAACAACCTATCAGCAGCTGACAGTTTTAAATGTACTAAGCTGAAAAAAGTTTATGCAAATGTATTCATTGACACAGGGATGCACAGCTAACAGCGAAGGAGAGAAGGATGCCGAGGAATCACTATATGCTGACCATTCAGTTATGCAGCAATGTCCACCACCATTGCCATACTCTTTGCCACTAGTGGTTGGCACCATCTCAAGGGTGTCCCAAGTAGCAGCTTTCAAAAAAGGACTGTTTCACCTTTGCCTTCACACCCAGCGCCTTCCGATTCCATTGTCTGGTTTTCAGCCTGCCAGCATAAAGACCCATAACCCCTTGGAAGGTAATTAAAAGCCATTTTGTTTATAATCATTTTAGCTTTTTTTCTTCTTACCCTTGGCCAAGAGTTATGAACAGTGCTTTTATGAGTTAAACTGGAAGCGGAAAATCCAGCCTTTTGCCATAGTGAAAAAATTTGAAACAAATATGGATCACATATCAGATAGATATGACAAATGGTAAAGATTAACCAAAATTAATGGTATTTTCCAGCGCATTGTGAACTATAGCAAAGCTAGAAAAAGATCATTATTTTACATGTTTTCTGCTATTGTGTTCTTAGGTTGAACTAAACTAGAGAAAGTTGGGATGCAACAACTGTCTCTTCTGGAAGAGATGAAGAATGATACAAACAACCTTAAAAGGATGTTTACATGGATGGAGGAACAAGAACAGGAAAGGCAAATGACACGGGAAATCTGCCAGAGGGGTTCAGTCTCGCTTAACAATCAGCAGAAGATGTAGAGAGTCTTGAGGAGATATGAAGACAGACCCATAAAAAAGGACATGCTTGGTATGTGCTTTATTCTGATTTGTTAGTAGGAGAGTCAAATCTTTTTATCTGATTCCCTTTAAAGGTTTCCATACCATACCATTCATTGTATAAAACTAATGACATGTTTGCAGTACTAAAAAGTAATAAAGGCATTGTTATGTGGCATTGATTAGAGCAATAGTAAATTTTCTGTACCCACTTTTGCTTGGTTGTATGAAACTTCCTGAATTGTTGCTGTCTTTTTTTTTGGGGGGGGGGTGTCTTTAAATACTATTGTCATAACAGGTATTATAATGTTGCCACTGCAATTTTTTTTTAAATTGTGTATTTATTTTTGTCTGTTTTCAGGAATGCCATTCGGTGATGCGTCGGCTTCACATTAAAGCATTAGTGAGGGCATTCTATCTGTGCTATTTTCAACTGAGTTGGCCTGATCTTACAACTTCAATGGGACTCAAGAACCACCCCTTCATTTTACAAACAGTTCAGGGTAAGGATTTAAATATTTGACTCTGTGTGTGTGTGTGTATTACGGTACATTAATACATGCCTGTCATAAAATAGGACTGTTTGGATTGTTTCTTTATCTTTTAGTTATGAACCTTAACCTTTGACTCTGCTAGGTGCAGACAGAATTTCATGAGTCATAAAAAAAAAACATGACAGGAAGATAAATCAGGCCTGGAGAACTGTCCTACCTCATTTTATTGTGATTGAATTACATTGCCAAATAAATATGGACACATGTTTACGCAATTTCTAGTGCTGTAGTCCTTTAATCAGCTGGTTAACACTGTGTAGAAAGGAATTAAATGACAGTTTATAGACATCTTTACAGTTCCATGTATTGAATTGTTTTGAATTAGAATTTCCAGAGTTTTTCTGCCTATAGAAATTCTAACTGAAATTCAATGCAGTTCACTTGTAGTTCCTTTCTGTTTATAACGCTTTAAATTTTTATGCCACTTTAACAGAGCGGTCCGGTGCGCAACGGTTAGCGCTTTAGCGCCTGTCACCAATACAGTGAAGTTGCTGCCCTGAGTTCATTTCTCGTCTCGGGGCACGTTGTTCTTTCTCTGCACGTGGCATCTGTTTACAGGGCTGGCTGCTTGCCGTGATATAGCCTTAGTTGCTGACACGGCGTAAAACACCAATTCCCCCCCCCCCATGCCACTTTACATATCAGTATAATTTGCTTGTACCTCTTTTTGTTTCACATTATATTCTGGATTTTAGGGTCAGTAACCTACAATTAAGTGATTACTTTTTTATGCAGACCTCTATTCTTATATTTGTTCTATTTTTAGATGCTGCAAGAAAAAGTTATCCTGAAGCTACGGATGCTGACTTGCATGCATCAACTTGGTTAGGCTGGTGCTAGGATCAAGAGAATGCAGAAGGAAAGGGTTGAGCACAGCCTATACGTCAGTTAATTGTTCTGGTGGAGGACAAGTAAAGCTGTGCAACTTTCTACCTACAGTTGTAAATTTTGTTACATAAACCTGCATATACTAAATCTGGATTTATATAAGTTATATAAACTGTGCTGTGATTATATTTACTCTAACCCATTATTTATCAATGAGGATATTTTCACCCGATCCAATAGAGATGTGTTGTGGTAAATTCAGAATCATTATATGTTTACAGTTCATTTTCTAATACCTTCTTAAATTCTTGAACATAATTGTGTTTCAAACATGTGTTTGATGGTTTCCTTTTCTTAGTGATAAAGGTGCAATTTAAAATTTTAATCTGTTTTAAAAGATTGTAGTTAATACATAAGCTGCAATCCAACCTAGAACCTTTATAGTTAATTTCATGACTTTGATTTATTTTTAGAAATGTCTATTAAAGCATCACTCTTTTTTGACAGCAATTCAGTTTTCATACTTATCATTTGATATATATTTCATAGATCTTTGAACTTTTCTTTGGGAAAATGTAATTAGTGTTAAGGAAACTGCAATTTAATTTAATTGTTTTGTCAATGGATACATGTTTTGCATCGTTCTACAACTTATAATTAATAACGAATGTTGCATTAATATATCAAGAGGAAACATCTTTTATGTATGCAACAGACAATGCTTTAAAAAAAATTTTATATATTTTTAAAATTATTTTTTTTTATCAGTTTGCTTTTTATCCTTATTTATGATACATTTTTACCTTGATAAATGATAAATTGTTTATGTATACAAATGAGACAATGCTTTAAAAAAATTGTATATTTTTTAACATTATTTTTTTTATTAGTTTGCTTTTTATCCTTATTTGTGATAATATTTTTACCTTGATAAATGATAAAATTGTTTATGTATACAAATGAGACAATGCTTTAAAAAAAATTTTATATTAAAAAAAAATTTTTTTAGTTTGCTTTTTATCCTTATTTTACCTCAATAAACGCCAATAAATAACAATCATGTTGTTTGTTTTTTTATAACATTTTGCACTTTTGTGCACTCTTTTGCTGCTTGTTATATATATATAATTATTGCAAAATACACAAATTATTAATCCATTTGATATTGGTATTTTTTAGGAATTTTGGCATGTCTTGATTTAGAAATATGTAAATCAGGATATGCCGAAATCCCTAAAAATACCAATAATCTGAAGATATAAATAGTGGGATATATAAAAAAAAAAAGATGGGACTACCCATGAGCCATCAGGGTTGACTAGCGGTCACAAGGGGGAGAGAAGCGTCCACGCTTGTTTCACAGGTAAACCGACATGACCCCGTTGTTACGGCCCGGTTTCACTTTCGCTATGGGTCGGACGCCATTTTGCCACATGGCCCCCGGATACTCAAGACATGTCCCCCACCTGTAGCCAATATTCCTTTGCTGCTGGGGTTGTACCTTGCGAAATTTCACTAATAAGAAAATTTCGACGACCAACAATATTTTTCTTCAAGGTATTATTACTCAATAGAATAGGCAGCATGGGGGTCTGTGAAATCAAAACGAGGCCTTATGAGCTGATGTATATGGCTTCCAAAATATATGAGAGCTCATTTATGTATCATGATGAAAATTTGTAAGAAATATTTCCAATTCACTCCACATTCTTACGTTTACGATTAACAAAAAGCAAAGACCTGATACTGAATATTTTCTTCGTATGCATAATAACATGTTGACACTATTTTATAGCTGGTAACACGATGCCAACAGAGCTTTTTGTGTTTTGGTAATGTGCTTGCTTGGTAATCTTATTTTTCTAAGTGTGAAAATGCTATCACATATTTTACGGTTATTTTTCCTTTTCTCCAAACTTTTAACATGCTGGGCTTGAATACCTTACCCTTGTGTGTATATTACTTTGTGTGTATTCATTATTTCTGTGACCCCAACTACTTAAATATGCTGTACCTTACGAGAGTATTTCGCACATTGCACACATATCTCTTGCATTTGTGTGTCACCAAGCTGTATAATTTGCTGTTCAGCGTTTGAATTTATTGCATGATGTGTACATTCAAATTTCTTATGTTTATGATTTTGACTTCTCGTAAATGTTTTCCTTACACTTTAAATTGAGAAATTTCAACTATGTGTAACTTTATAGTTGTATATATGTTGCCTGCATACATTACACACTAGTATAAAATCATTGCTGCCTTACCCAGAACGGTTAGAGTTGAATTTTAGCTGTTTACTCTCTGGAAGCATAACATCACATTTAAATAAATGTTGAAAACTGCATATATGCGTACATTACTATATGTCACATATATAACATAACAAGACAAGCTCTGGAATGGAACCCACAGGGGAGGCGCAGGGTTGGGAGACCCAGACAGACATGGAGGAGATCAGTCCACAGAGAGGCAGAGACAGCTGGCATGACATGGTCCCAACTGGAAAAGGACGCCCAGAACCGGGTCCGATGGTGGGGTGTGGTTGCGGCCCTATGCTCCACTGGGGGCAAATAGGAACAAGAAGAAGACATATATTACATGCAGTTCATAAAGAATTTTTAACCTTATCTGAATTTTTACTTTTTGTAGAGTTAGTCAACTTTACTTGAATGTATTGTAGTTTTAGTTAACTGACTTTTAAAAAGTTTTCATCTGCTGGCGAGAAGTCGATGGCGGAAGAGGGGCGTTTTTCAACCTGCTCAGTCAGAAGTCGAACACAAAATCGTAGAACACCGTCTGACTTTTCTCCCTTTTCCCCTATGCCTTTGTATCTATACCTACCATATCCTTTCTCTCCCTGTGTGGTGATAGCGGTCCGGTGGCGCAACGGTTATCGCCTGTCACCAATACAGTGAAGGTTGGCTGCCCAGAGTTCATTTCTCGTCTCGGGCACGCTGTTCTTTCTCTGCACGTGGCATCTGTTTACAGGGCTGACTGCTTGCCGTAATATAGCCTCAGCTGCTGGCTCGGCGTAAAACACCAATCCCCCCCCCCCCTGTGTGGTGATGGGGGTGGGGATGGGGAGTCGGGATGTAACAGAGAGATGTACTATAACGAATTCATCATTCTCGTGATATTGAATGTAAATTAAAAATGGCGTCAGATCTGTGGAAGTACATCGCAACTGTATGAACAATACGCTCTCCCCCATCACCTCTCATCGTGTGCGTATACTGTGTGTATACTGTGTATACACGCGGCAAACATGACGGCCGGGTCGGTGCAAGAGATACATTTAACCACTAGACTGCAAACGTGCGATGCAAATGCCTGCAGTTGCTCTTTCTTTGTTTTCGCGCTAGGAACCTATTCTATTTTTATGTGTGTAGTGATAATATATAATGTTTTATTATTTGTGAGTTCTAGTAAAGAAATATTAAAAACATTACAGAAGAGCTCCACCACCGTCTCCCCTCTATAGCGTGCACACGCTATTTTCCATTTCACAACGAAAATAACTATGAGAAAGATGAAACAGCATTAAAATAGCCAAATTACAAGTAGATGGCCATAAGACCACACGAAGAAGATCCTGAGCTCCAGCCCTCAAGCAATATTTACATTCTTTTTCTCAGCCTGTGTCGATCGTATTACATATATTATTATACATTGGTTTACCTTAGTGTTTCCCAATGCAGTATTTGAAAGTTTTATTGACAAATGGTTCAAATAGCTAGGTAAGTGTCACTTGCTCGAAATCTGTGATAAAATAAAGACGCAGAGAGAGCTGTTCTGGGTACAAAGCAGTTACAATCAAACAGAAAGCTGCGAGATGCGTTTTAAAAATAAAAAAAAAACGCGGTGGTGGTGGTGGTGGTGTTGACCCCACAACTCTTTCTCCCTCTCTTGCTGAGAGAGGGAACAAAGGGGAACAACTCATTTATATGTCGCGTCTCGTGCAACTGAGAAAACAAAGCTGTCGACGACAACAACATTGAACATTTTATCTTTTTTTTTTTTTAATAATAAGAGATTCGTAAACGAATTGAATGAACTGACTTAAGTAAAAAGTATCTATCTGGGCTGAAACAAAACGTTTCCACGCGCATACGCCCGTACACGTTTCCTGTCGTCTGGTCAAGATTTATGCGAGCTGTCATGCTGCCATGCTTCACTGCTTGATTCGTAGTCTTATTGACACTTGACTCAATTTCACTCCCTTAAATGATCAGCAATCTTATTCCTAAACAAGTGGATCCATTCTTTATTATTTTAACAGACTGCATAACATCGTAAAGGCTGTTCTGATGGCATCTACTAAAGTAATATCATCAGCCTTCAAATTCATAGGTATACTCTGTTTTTGGCAGACGCATAACTTTCTTTGTTGTATGTCTGTCTCCCTCTCTTTCTGTGTTTGTATGTGAGAGAGAGAGAGGAAGTAAGGTGTGGAAATGTGAGGTCTGCACACTCATATACTGAACATGCTGTTTTTAAACCAGGTATCATTATGCTGAACCTATGAGTATGTTCTGAATAATGTAAAGCATAACAAATTCTGAAAAAATTATATAAATACTTGGATATGTCTTAATTAAATTATGTATTTTCAAACAAGTTTCCCTGATTCATATTTTTTAATTTTCCAATGGAAAAATGCTTCTGTCAACTGACAAGACATCGGTGCAAATCTGACAGGTAAGCTTATATCTTAACTTTTAATAAACCCAGGATTTGTGTACCTTTTTTAAAAATGCATGCAGATTCTTATGTAATCAATTCTCTCTTTTTTTCAAATGAAAGACATGATTTTTTTGTCTTCATTGACATATCCCTCCCCCATCATGCCATATCTCAACAGTCACTGATCTGCTTATCCATAATTATACACACAAGTTCATGGAATTTAGCATACTTCGTTCTGTTTGTTGTGTATAGAAAATGCAAGAATAAAATGACCTAAACACATTTGTATAAGGATTCATGTGGCTCTCATTTTGAAGAAAATGGCAATAGCACACTACACAGGTGGTAATTAAATATTTATAAAATTTATGAACATTTTACAATATCATTACATCTTAAAAACATACACATTGACACATTGATATCAGTATTTGTATGCTTTGAAGAATTGCTATCATTCATTTAATTGCTTCACATTAAATGAACCCTATATCACAAGCTATACAATGTTGCAAAGTATCATGACTGTATTTTAATTGTTTCTACTTTTTAATAGATCCTATATTCCGAGGACTTTATCATCGTACAAAAAAACATGAAGGTGAGATTATTGTGGTTAATATTTTTTATATTGTATTGATATTGAAATTTTTGATTGTTTGTACTTTTGCATTTCTACTAAGTACAGAGTTTTTACTATTTTCTATAATTGGGTACTCAGTCAATAAATCAGTTGAAACATTTAAAGTTGCCTTACAACTATTCTTTCAGATGATTTTAAAGATGTTCTTCAAAGAGCTGCTGATGTTGGCGTCCAAAAGGTGATGTGCATGTGTGCATATGTATTTGTGTGGTGGTGAAGTGGGTATGGTTAAGGCTTCTTAAAACTGTTGTTATTGATGGTACAGATTTCTGTCAACATTTATTATGACATAAGAGCTTTTCTTTTTATGCTTTTTAATAAATAAATTTCATAACTATTTTTAGATCATCATAACTGGAGGGAACCTAGAGGACTCGAAAGATGCCCTAAAACTGGCAGAAACAGAAGGTAACATAGAAACATGGGAGTGGGGGAAGAGAAAGAGGAGACAGAGGATGTCACTGGGTGCATTTTGTGCATTATCTCTAGTAGTAGCTATAGATGTAAGGAACCTGGAAAATATTTTCACTCGTTGGCTTGTATAATTAATGTGGACAAGTAGAACCAAATCCCTTCTGTCACCTAACACTTTAGATACTGAGGACAAAGAATTGTTCAAATGTGGGTATGAACATGAACATATTTTTCAAATGTTTTTAAATATTTTTCAATATTAAGAAATAATTTTCAGATTCATATTGACGTGCAAAACATTGTTAAGACTTTTTTTTTTAACAAAATTTCAGCTGTATTTAAATCATTAATGCATTTGATGTGTTTTTCAGAATGTCTTTTCAGCACTGTAGGGTGCCATCCCACACGAAGCAATGAGTTTGATAAACATGGTGATCCAGACAAGTATCTGAGTGACCTCATTGAATTAGCGAAGAGCAGTGAGAAAGTTGCTGCCCTTGGGGAGTGTGGGCTTGGTACGTAGAACAAGCAAGTAGCATATTGTTTGTTTTATGCCAAGGGACATCTCATACATACAAAAATATTTGGGCTGATAATCAATGCTAGATTTTGCATGAAGATGAAATGTAAAACATAGAGAATAAGAGTCAAATAATTGAGCAATGGCGAGCTAGTCTTGCATGGGACAACCAGTGCATACCTCTACATTAGTAAACCAGTTCTTCATCCGAAAAAATTTTTTAACATTAGCAACAACAGTTTGATAAACGTTTATATATGAGATTTTAACTCTTCCTACTGAGAAAAATTCCTTGTGATCTTTCCAATCTTTTGAAAAACTAAGTAGATTTGCTAGAAAAATAAAATAGTGGATGGCAGAGAGTCTGCATGTATTCAGAGGCTTATTTATTTTCGTCCAACTGCAATATCTCTAAAAGAAAGCAAGAACAGCACTTGATTTTTAAAAAAATTAGTATTATTTAAATTGGATTTAGCTGTAAATGAATTCGTGTTAGTGTGTAACGCAAATGTTTGAATGCTAATATTCTAATTGTAATACTAAATAACTGCTGAGTTAACTAGCCTGTAGGTTTAACTTACAACTATCAGCAAGATCAGTCATATGTTTATACATAAATTATCAGCATTTTGTTCATAGAAAAATTCTTTTATATCTACTTATAGAAAATCTGCAGAAATCATAGCTTGAAATCTATGTTTCAGATTATGACAGAACTCAGTTTTGTGAACCAGAGATACAGAAAAAGTAAGTGTCTTAATGATTATGATATTATTATAAATTCATCATGCTTATCATACATTCATTAGCCTTGATTAGCTGTAAGGGCACCTGGTGGTAGCACCAACAGCAGTCACCATCTTTCTGAAACCTTTCCAATACTGAACACTGAATTACAGGTCAGCTTTTCTCTTGAATGTTACCTTCCTCTTCATCTACCTTTCTGTGCATTTTAATTCCCTGCAATATCATCTTTTCCAGTCTTAACGATCATGAGACATGCCACCTCCACTTCAGTCTTGCATCTTTTCCCTGTGGCCAAGTCTTTAGGGAGCTTAATTATTTGTCTGATTCTCTTTCATAGCTCCTCAATAATGTGGGTTTTTTTTTTTAAGAGATACATCTGATCTCCCCAGCCTGTTCAAGTCTTGTTTGTAAATTTAATGAAATTATCCTTAAGTAAATAAGTTTGCACTTAACACTGAGATCAAGGTTCTATTATAAGATCATTTTTTGTGTTATAGAGTGGATATGATCTGCAGTACATTTTGAGTGTTCTTAATGCTGCAGGAAAAGTAAGAATGTATCACCTTTGCAGATATTTTGAAAGGCAGATGGAAGCAGCAGAATCTACAAAGCTGCCTCTGTTCCTTCACATGCGCAGTGCTGCTAGTGATTTCTGCGAAATTGTTGCCAGAAATCGTGACAAAATATCTGGAGGCGTGGTCAGTCAAATTATTCTTTTTCCTCTTTATCTGCTTAGAATTTGTACCAGAATATAACTCTATAATGAATAATGCAGGGTTAGTACAAGCCAGGCAGCACCTTTAAGAGGCAATTATTGTGTAAGCACAACAGTGGTACTGGGTTCAAGTTTATGGGTAACCATTTGCATCTCATTCATTCTGCTGACACCAAAGTCTTATCTGTTTATAGACTCAACTGTAGTTCAAAACGGGACAGCTTCCCCTATCCTCTCAAAAACAGTATGTCATCAAGAATGTTGTAAAAGATGAGGCAAAGAAATACAGATTGTTGGGGTTTTTTTTTGCTGCCTTGTACAATTATACTGTTTCTGAAATTGTAAGAAATGCTGGTTGTCTCTTGCAGGTTCATTCTTTTACAGGTACCAAACAAGAAGCTGCGTGGATCTTGGATCAAGGTTTTTATATCGGCATCAATGGATGGTGAGGGTCAGTGCCATGTCAACAGCATAATTATCACCACTTTGTAGGTCCCATAGTCTGGAGGTCTTACAACTAATATGTCTGTAACATAACATTTAAAAGACAAAGCCCAGCTCTTTCCTCCTATTTCCATATATCTTCTCTTAGTTGTCAAGCACACATCACTGAGATGGCAGGAGTTTATAAATCACTGGCCTAAGCCTCATGCCAGTAATCTTCTGTAGCAAAACCAACCACACTAATTTTATTTTTTTTAGTCACCTTATTGCCTTATGCATAGTGAAAAAGACATCCCTGCCTCATTAACAAGATGTCAGTAAATAATTGTTGAAGATTAGAGGAGTTCCATTGGTATTAATATGCACAATTAAACTGATGTTTTTTGACAGCTCTTTGAAGACACAAGATAACTTGGATGTCATGTGCTCCATCCCTTGTGATCGTTTGATGATAGAGACTGGTAAGATCAATCTAATCAGTTTTGCTTAAGTCTATTAGAAATAAAAATCTTGACTTTTAAATAGCGCCTTGCTTTGAGACTAACAATTTTATATTCTTCTATATTTAACACATTTTTCCTGTAGTTAGCAAATTTGTCTAAATGTTAAGCCTGTAAAGTAAAATCTAGAACTTGTCCTAACCAAACTGTTCAGTGTTGTTTTTAACTCTAGAACTGCCATTATGATAATTTATATTAATATTGCAGACGCTCCATGGTGTGAGATAAAACCCACTCATGCTGGCTTCAGATCCATTAAGACGACATTTCCCAGCAAGAAGAAAGAACGCTGGGAGAAAGGAAGCTGTATAAAGGGAAGAAATGAGCCAGCACATATCATGTAGGAAAGTTTGTTGTACATTCTCATTGCAGTTATTTTGGCTCACTTCATAATTATTTGATCCAATAAACTGTCATGCTTTGATGATCATTTATGCCAAAATAAGTAAGACTTCATTAGGGCAAGCTGTTTTTATAAGGTGTCTGATACGTAGTGAAAAACCTTTTACTACCTTATTTACAGATAATTCAAAGTCAAACATAAAGTTCAAGATTATTGATAATTTAATAGTTAGCAGTTTAAAAAAAAGTGAAATGTGCTTTAGTTATTACTATATTTTAACATAAAAGGTGAATTCAAAAGTGAATTTCCTAGTTCATTGATCATTTTTTTCTTGTGCCTTAAGTCGGATACCCCTAATACCAATTCCAAGAATATAAATATCTCCAACAATATGAAAAGTAAACACTAAAGTAAATGGTAGTGTGGTGAGTCAAAGAATGAAACTACACTTAACATGGTCTCATGGGAAAATATTTAACCACATAAAGAGAGCTCCTACAGTCTGCAAAGAATCTATGATTTATATTATCTGAATTTCCATTTGGTCAGCGGTCCATTAGTAGCCTTTCAGATACTTAAGAGAGTTTTCCAGTCACATGCCTGGGTCAGTCTTAATCAACCAGAAACCTTTTACTATGAAATTTGTGTTTATAATTTGAGTTAACCTTCAGGCCATAAAGTTCCCACATGGTATGAAAGACATTTCTAATGTGCCGGCCAGATGATTATTTTGTCATTATATTATCTGTCTACAGCCAAGTCCTTGAAGTGATGGCTGCTGCAAGGCAGGAAGATGAGGAGGAGCTGGCCCAGATTATGTACGAGAACACCCTCAGGCTCTTTTTTAACAAATCTTGATGCAGCGTGTATGTGATTTAGATTTTCATCAGCATGTATTTTTGTTATTAACATTAGCACAAATCAGCATGAACAGCAAAGGATCCTACAGTTTACAAATAATTGTATCTACTAATTTTCATTTTATAAGAAGTCTTCATGATTAGTGTTTGAGCTAATATCACAACAAAGCAACTAGCCACTGTAGACAGGTGCTACGTGTAGAGACACCTAGAGAGGACACAAAGTTATATTATTGTATGGGTGACAAGCTCAAAAGTCATCATGTGGACACAATAGTCAGCTAATAAGCAGGCCATCAAAGCTAGACAACCATGTTGAAGAAAAGCACAAAGAGGCTAACAGTTATCATTTTACCTTAACATCCATTCAATTAAAGTGTTTGATTGGTAGATTTCATTCATGTTGAGGTCTATGGCAATGCTAGCACCCAATCTGAAGATACCTTGTACTTTCAATGACTGTATCTGCTTGGATATCTAAATTAATCAAAAGATGTATGCACCTTTCTTGCATCTCCAAGCACACATCATAAAAAAAACTCAGTAAACATAAATACCAAGCAACTCATCTGTGTTTACAGTTTGCTTTAATAAATGCCATTTGAAAATTACACTCTGTTTTATAACAGTGTAAAGATGCACATGGAGTTGGGTCTTCAGTAACATCAGGCCAACATAACCATGATTCAGTTCAATCTAGTCTTTTATATGGCACTGGAACATTCATGCTCTTTGTGACCAGTAATTAGTTTCTTAACTGTTCACTCTTCTCCATCAAAGTAATTAAACTTTTTTTTTTAAAAAAAAAACCTATGCAAGTTTCAGTAATACAAGTCCTTTCACTTTGTAAATACCAATATAAACAGGACAATCTGAGCTATTTTCACATCATATATTAAAATATTTTGAACTTCTCAAAGATTTAAGTAGATGAATCCCACATGGCAGAGGAACATGAAATGGCTTGAAAGTCTTTACTTTTTACTTTCCAAATTTAAAAATGAGTAATACATTGTACAGAACCTTGACTTTAAAATATCTCTGAAAAGAAAAGATGTACATCTGAGTTTAAGATATCCCCAAGGAGACAAAGATGTGCTTTTTTTAATGTTTTCAGATTAAAATTTGGAAACACCAAAAAGTAGGGTGGACTAGGGAAAATTATCTAAACCAGCAACTCATCGAATGTGGCTTGATGTTGATTGAAACCGAATATACAATGGCCCTACTTGCAGAAGATTGTAAAAATCGTGAGAAAACAAAAATGGGGCTCATATTTAATATGTTGTGGTGCAGATAGTACCAGGAAAGAAATTCCCAGTGGTCGCATCAAGGCAAGTACCATAAGCTTGTTAAAATTTAGCATAACACATTGTCTCCATAAACTGGGTAAACAGTGTCTAGGTGCACAAAATTATGACTTGCACAAGAAGGATGTGACTGCTTAACAATGCTGACATTCTTGTTACAACCCATAGCCCCAAACTGATATTTTATAATCTTTTCATTTTGTGGTACATTTGTAAATCAGAAAAGGTTTGTTGTAAGATGATCAAACTTGAGCAGAAAAAGGCTTCCAAAAGACATGGACAACTGTTCTATTGGTGTACTTAAGATTTAATACATTTTAAACTTTGACATTAACATTGTTAACCACTTACATTTTTCGATATTTTATGCTCTTAAATAGAATGCTGCTTGGGCTGCTGCAGACCAAGGTAACAGAAGGGCATCAACCACAGCAAAAAAAAACTCTTTTTTTAAAGCAGTTAACAAGTTTTCAATAGATTAATATAAACCCTGTTTACTGTCTGAATACCCGAAATTTGTTTTGCACGTGTTCTTGATGTTCAAGAGGTGCATAAAACTAAAGGTGCAAGCTTTATCCTTGTCAGTCACACTCCGAAAATCCTAAAAAATGACAAAAATGCATCACTTTCCCTCAGTTTCACACAATTCTTCCATGTATTAAGACTTTGATCTACAAAGACTGATCTAAAGTCATATCAAACCAGAGTAATATTCAGCTGTCTGAGCAAAGAAATGGCAGTTCTAGCAGGCTAACAGGTAGATGTGGTCAAAAAAATACCCAGATAATGTTTGCTAAAACAGCACTATTGCAACAAAGGTTTACTGTACCCGGTTCATCATAGTGTAGTATTTACAGAACCAGATTATCAGAAAACAAAATTTAAAAAAAGAACTTATTGTAACAAGTAGGCTGATGGCAGTTGCATTAACTGTACACTGTTGCAAAACCCAACAGTTCTGAAAAACAGTACATGATGAGAACACAAGACAACAGCTTATTATACAGATTTTAATAAGATTTGCTGATGGTGCCAGTACACACAGACTCAATGAACGACTCACATAAAATTCTGAATGGGCTGTTCAAAATGGGTCTAGAAGGCAGCCAACATTTTTTAAAAACATAGTGCAAGTATTATGTTTTAGAGCCCGTGACTGGAAGAAGTATCTTTTTACGGGAAAAACCTAATGAATTCTTAATTATAATTTTCAGAAAAACCCTACTTGGCTGAACTCTTTGGCCAAGCCCCCTCACACTCACATATCCACAAAGTTGAATACAAAATCTGTGTAATTTTAATAACTGAAGCCCATTTTTAGGTTGGAAAGGTTCAACTGCTATTGAATCTATATATTGCTGGCCTTTTAAAAATATTCTGACTTGATCAGCAGAAAACTTGAACACAAGCTGAACATGTTTTTAAATTAGATCTACCAAGTCTGCATCTAACTGTAACCATGCTGCTTAGGAAAATTCTGATAAGTAGTAATATTCTTCTACTGAATTGTGCTAATATTTAGGACCTGATATCAAAAATCAAAGAAAGACTGGACATACGTAATGTGTGCCACTTAGGCCTGAACATGATGGGACCATCCTCATTTCGGCTGGATACCACTGATATCAGTAGTGGCTTAAAATTTTTAATAAATCCAAAAAACTAAGCAAATTTCCACTGTCACGGTACATTGATGGAGAGGTGGGATATGGATATGAAAACAAGACATCAATTTTTAACACAGCTAGCCAAGATTTTATATCCAATAAATAAAATGAGTCTTTTGGTGTAAGTTAACAGTTCATGCTTGTGACTGTGAGCTGAAGCTACTTGCCACCAGCAGACAGCATCTGACTGCACCAGGAGAAGAAAGAGACTGTGTAGTGCTGCATCTGTTCAACGCCCCACACAGCCGTCTGCTGTAATTTGTCTGTTGTAAAGTTTCCACTGCAAGAGAAAGAGGCTGCCTGTTACGTACTTGCATATTTAATTCCCTCCATCAGTACAAGTTTCCAAACGTGATTTCCATATCCCCCAAAGCAGCTGTGAACAGGTAAGTACAGGCAAAGATGCTATTGGTAAATGATTTCTCTTTATTGTCTCCATCTAAAAGCTTGTGATTTCACTTCCCCCTACCACAAAAAGCTCCTAAAAATACTACATCTCTCCAATTTAGCCTAAGAAAACTGAAACAAAGGCATCATATTAGCCCACCAGTTTTTCAACCTTTCATTGCAAGCCTAGGACTTGGCATATGGACTTAGGGCCTGCTTATCAGCTGAGCCTGTGCGTTGCATCACATTAACAAACTGCTTACATAAAAACATGGTCCTCCAACCAGTGCTGGAGAGAGAACAGCAGGTGCAACACATGTTTCCATATCCAATGTGTGTAGTCTTTCAAGTAATCCCAACTCAACCACAACCAAGTTCGACACTGCTCCCAGGACTCAGGTGACAAACTGTACACCTTTAAAGGAAACAGACCTTTAAAAGCAGGTGCTCTTTTGGTATCTCTGGATAACCATTAAAATTTGAGTTAAGATTCTGTTTGACTTTGTATTGAACACAGAAAAGTTGTGCACAATTAAGTCTGATTATACATTAGTCTCTAAATGACAAAATAGGACCTTGTAAAATCCACCTAAACATTTTATAGGGAGAGAACATTTTCCAACAAAAATGATGATTACAACACACCAAACATAGTAATGTGGGTCATTCAAATCAGATGTATAATCTATACAATTTTGTTTGACAATGATCAGAGAACATAAATAGCACTGTACCCCAAATAAAAACAGGCTCACAACATCTACAAAGATCAATGCGGCATCAGGTACACTAATACATATGCCTTAATCAATGTCAAGAGCTATGCATTGACTTAATTGTACTTGGGACCTCCTCTCTAACCAAACAAGCTGCATGCTCACCCACTGAAGTGCCTGCTGCATCTTGTCCACAGCCCACAGCCTGTGAGGGTGCGAAACATTGACAATGTATGTGCCAAAGTCCAAAGACAGTTGCCACGCCTGCCTGACCCATGGCCCCAGTGTCTCCTGAACGTGGTGGAAGCAGCAAGGGAAATTCTGTCTGCACCATCTGAACATAAGCAACTAATAGTGTATATGGCCAGCTATAACAAAAGGACACAATGCTCAACACTGACAGGGAAACACAGTAACCATTTTACTTTCATAGGCCTCACATACTAAAATGTTGCTGCTGTATCTCATAAAGGCTCACTATAATTTATTGTTATATCAAAAAAAGTGCCTCAGGCATTGCAAGAACATCAAAAGTCAACTGAAAATAAACCAACCTCTTAACCTAACCCTAACCCAAACAATCTCTTTTTGATCTCAATGGTGGCATGAAAAATGCCTTTAAATCCATGTCAGAATAATGGTGTCAACAGCTGAACATACCCTATGACCACATTGCCAAAGACTGTGATGCGGTTCCAGGCTTGCTCAATAGCATTCAGCAATCCATAATCTTCAACGAATTTTACAGTCCTTGAGGCTGATCAATGAACCAGAAGTATGTTAAACACAAATTAGTGGTGTGGCATGTGCATACATTTATATGTGTACATGTCTGGTAAATATGAACTTGAGAAGAGAGGATAAAGAAACAAAACTTTGCCTTTGGATCTAGAAGGTATTTTAACATTTTGTTGCCACTATTAGAGTACTACATGCAGTGCATCATATCTGCCAGTGATAGGAAACTGAACAGCATATTTGCTTGTCTTTTGGCTTTGTCTTATTATCAGCCTAAACAATCCCAGCTAAGTTCAGTCATTAACATGCATCATGTTGGGTATTGACTGTGAAATCGTGACTCTATTGTGTCAACAGGCAGTAACAAAAGGGCGCCACAGTGGCTAAAGGTGACAGCAGAAGCCATTGTTTAATAATTGGTAACATACGATATGCACATTTTCCATTAACAAAATTTGACTCAGAAAACCATTGCTCAGTTTCATTCTTCTTGATTGGAGTTCACTGTCTGGCTTGTGCAAGCGTTTTGCTTAGAATCTGAATAAATATTTCTTAAAGAAAGATAAGGCCTTGTGCAAGAGAGATGTTGTTAAATTAAAGTCTAACATTTAAGAACATTTACTATAAATAATTTGATAATAATTTTAGTTCACAGGTTGCTTTAAAACACCATGATCATTCACATTTTTAATTTATCAGCATACCTCTAATGTTGGGACTGGTCAAAACATCGTACACCACCACTGCTACTAAGACTGACAGGGAAAAGAAGATGAGAAAACCCCATAGAAAACGGCTCTGATTTGCTTTTTGTAGCAGTTCCTGGAAAAAACAAAATGAGTGTAGATGACTGTAGATTTGCTTTTTTTTCCAAAAATATAAGCTCTCATAATATACACACACATCATATGATGAAAAAGTTTATTACAAACCCAATAATTATTGTTCACTTCTTGCTTTAACACAGAACCCCAATAATCTAAGGTTACCTTATAATACACCAAAAATAAAAGTACCAGATTAATAATACTTTCCATTTGCCTACATATAAATAAAACATTAGACCAGGGCTAAAATATTTCACAGAAAACATTCTTTTACTAATTTTGTGACCTAGTCAAAATGTTCATGACTATTCTCACCCCAGCATCTACTCCATTCTCTTCCAGAAAAAAATAAAAACAATGTACCTACAAGTGCATCTAGGAAAAAAATATATATCTGCAAGAAAATAGCATATGTTTGCATAAAGATTACTATTCTGAAATGTTAAAGCTTATAATTTTGAAAGGGACATGCTTGGGAACTAGAAGCAGCTACTTAAGGAAAATATGAAGAATACTGCAAAAAATGTCAACCTAACACAAAAATACAATAAAATTAAGATAAAATAAGTGGGAGGATGGAAAAAGTTGATTTGAAGTTAGTTACAAATGCCTGTGACATGCAAGACTTTAATACCTGGGTAGCAACGTTGCACAGTTCAAATCCTTCTTGTGATGTACGACCTTGAGAGGCCAGCTCCTCGTTTGTGACTGAAAAGGACCTTAGCATCTCTCTCAGCATCTGGCGGTTGGCTGTGCTAAGATGATCCCAGTTCTCCAGCAAATGCTGTAGCAAAACTCTGCAACATGAACATCTCACATATATACCAGTCATAATCAAACCCTGCAAGGGTGAAGCACTCCCCTCTTTCCACGGCAACCTTCAAGTACATTGAATGTACCTTTTGATACACCATTTTGGCTGCTGTGAAAACCGCAAATCTGAAGTATAAGTTTATTCCTTGGGCCGCAATAGAAGTATTTTAGTACTTTTAAAATTAATAAGTGTTCCACTTTTTACACCGAAGAAATAAAAGCTTCATACTTTTAAATATATATAAAACTCTGAAAAGGCCAGATTTTGAAGGCTTTTTTCCTAACTGGTCCCAAAACTTGAAGATGGTGCTGAATTTATCAGTCTAGTCACAATTTTAATACAAGATTTTATGTTAAAACTTTTACTACTGATAAAAACACAAACTGTCATAAAAGCATTATCAGATATTTACACCGTCAGAATGACAACTGTATGTCATTATACAAACATGCAAACACTGCACTCCATCACTACATTATAGCCTAAAATTTACAACAAAACCAGAATGTGTGAAATGTAAAGGACATGGTGGTGGCGGCATCATTACCCTGACTGTCGCAGATGCTTAGTGTACATCTGACACCAGGTGCTCCTCGACTGTTTATCTTTCACCAAGCATTGCATCAGACAGGACAGCACCTACAGATGTACAGTCAGTAGACGGACTAACATTAATGCATCTAAATCTTTTGCATTCTGTTAACCCAGTGATTCCTAACTTACTATATTCAACATCTAAAACCCACATTTAAAACAACAAGTTCACAGTCTGCTGTTGCTTTTACTGCTTTATGTTGTATGTGTTCTCAATAAATAAATGACTTCTTCTCTTTCAAATGTTCTAAGAGACTAGAGGATCAAGGAAATATTATGTATGCTTCAGCAGTTTCAGTTTTTAAGGTATTTATATCTGACAGTAAAACTTTAAAACATGATGTGATATGTAGGCAGAGATCTCACTTTGCAAAGACTACAGTTACAAGCACAGATATTTCAAGATGTTTCATGTTTTTACCTCCTGCTTCATGATCAGTGGTGCAGAAGGTTCTGCTCTCCGTAGATAAGAAGCAAAGAAATTGTGAAGATTGGAAGATGGATTGGCTCCATAGGCAATGGTCTGTAAAAATGCAATATTTGCAGCATTTCATTAAATTTAAAATTACAAGCTAAAAATGATACTGCATGGTCTAAATCCACTTTAAAAAGGAGGTAATTTTACTCTCTTTGTACTGCTGAAAATAGTAATAGAAAGAAAAATAACACATAAAAAATGTTTTAATGAAAACAAAAATTATCAACAGCTGTCACATGTGCCTACCCGAATGTCAGGGTAGACTGCCTGGAGCCGCTTGCGGAGGTCTGTCGGGATGGCAACATTCGGTGAGAAGACTGTGTCCAGCACATGGAAATAGTCACGCATTCCCATTTCCTTGTAGGCCTCCTGAGTATATTTGTGCCACCTGCACAGCATAATATGAGCATTCTAAGAGCGGAAAATACATGTTGCCAACCTGGCCTTTTATATTACTACACTTCACCAGCAACAAATTGCCCTAGGTTTCAGGCAGAAAACTTTAAAAACACAGCTCAATCATGGCTTTCTATTTTACTGCAGCAACAAGAAAACTCAGACAAAATTTTTAGACAAAATCATGCCTAAAAGTCCAAGATTCACAAATCTCTTAAGAATTTCAATAGATCTTAAAGGCATATACTTAAAACCAAACAGCAAATCACAACAAACTAACCTAACCTACATCACTTACTGGAAGAGATTCTCAATGTACTCCACCGGGTAAGCAGCAACAGATCGAATTCCCAAACACGGCAGCATGATATCTAGCCACACTAAAATATGGAAATAAACAGAAGACTGTTTCAATCCAATGTCTGTTGCTTCTGATCTGTATGGCTGATTCTCCCTACCCCACTTAAGAACCCACCTCCACTGTCCCCACTGCTTTCCTCCCCCCCCCCCCGATCTCTCACTCATTCATGATAAGCATGATCATGCAAACATACTTTACATTTTATTCTTTTTATAGTTCTTATGGTCCAGACTACTTAGTACTATCAGAAAATAAATTCCTGACTTTTTCAATTTTCACTGGGTTTTTTTTCTATATATGTGCAGCACTTATTGTTATTTCAAAATTAAAGGACTGTAGAGATTGACTGCTCTTTTCTATTACTGATCTAAGCATTGATTATTAGTCACCTCAAAACCTAAAACTATATTAACAGCTTCTGTATTACATTCCCATTATCAATTTGTGTCATACCCTGTATGATACAGTTCTATCTATTTTAAGCCATCAAGACCTGTGCACGCTCTCATACTTTGCACCCTTCAGTGAAATTTTGCACTAATCCTGCCAAATCATATAATAATCTCTACTGTATTGTTTCAGCATTACTGCATACTGAATCAATACCCATCTTTGACAGTTTCCTTCCTTGTTGCAAAGAGAACCCGTGGTGCTTTTTTTTGTCATATAGCCCTATTCGCAGCCATGGCAAAATGGCTTTTAAAAAGACTTTTTTGTGAGCCACAGTTACTAAAATAATCTGACATTTACATCACTGTTAATGTATAGATGACAATGTGCAACAACAAATAATGATATTGAAATCAGCAGGAGAAACTATTCCACATTAATATTTTGAATTTTCCCCCTTCTTCCTCATTTTCTAGTGAATTTCTTCAAATACCGACTTTTTCAGAATATGAAAATCATTTATCAAACTCCACCAACTTGTAAAGTTTTTTTTCTGATCCTCATGGACTTGTGTTTTACGATAATTTGCTGTGATCTTTTATCATCTCTGATATAAACATAAGGCAGAGATCTATTTTGTCTAAGATTACCTCTAAGACCACAGCGAAGATCAGTAATTCCACACTGGCCAAGCACCCACAGGATAGATAGGCATTGTGCTGGACGGTTCTGAGATGTTTTCAACAGTTCCAGGTACTGTTCAATGTAACAAAAGAGAATGTTTTTTTTAAAAAAAGAAAGCATGTTACCTATTAAGCTATATCATGTGTGTGCGCTGCCCATGAGTGAATGAGTATGCAAGCAAATATGGTGGTTATATATCTGTAACACTACTAATAGTTTGTAAAGAGCAACATATTACATTTGAGTAAAACGAAAACATACTCATAAGAAAATGCAACTGATGACAATTATCTGGGTGCACAAGTCCCAGTTAAACACATTAATTTCATCTCTGGCATAACTTGTTTAAATAATGATAGAAAAGGAGAACAAAAGCTTTTTCTGCATTTAACTATGTCCCACATCGTGTTTTGAGTAGGCTGTGTAGGTTGGCAACTGATCTTCTCAGCCTGACATTGAGGGAGATGTTCGGGGCCATACTCATCACTGCCTTTCACCCCAGAATTTAATCAAAATGGATTAGCCGCAGATGAATCCATCTTCTAGACTTGAACAATGGTAAATACAAAACAGCACTTTAATATTCCAGGAAGACTCACCTGTGGTAGTCTTTGAAGAACGATGTTAGGTTTATAATGAGCCAGCATTTGCAGAAAGACCTTGTAGCCAATGACAGACATGCCTATACAAATGTGTAATAACGTAAATTTTTTTAAATCAACCTTTCTTTGGGCAAAAGATACATTTTAACATCCATGCATCATATTTAAAACTGCTTGATCACTTCCACTTTTCCACAATAAAAAAAAAACAGTTCTCTTCATGTAAATAGTTAAACTTACACTTGTTGACCATACCTTTACTACTCTCTGTGATCATGCCCTGAACGCAGTGGTAAAATAGGTGATCCAAATTTTCTTTTGAGCATTTTCTGAACACATTAAAAATCACTTTTTTACATCCCCCGGACAGCCGCGCCATCGGATAATCTATAGAAAATAAACAATAACCTCTTTGGGTAAATGTTACAGCTTATAAGAGATTTTCAGTTTTAAATAAAAGATTATCTAATATAAATTATTTTAAGAATGACAACTGAGAACAAGTGCCTAAAAATTTTTATTTTGTCATAAGAAAATAATGGGGAAATTTGCATGCATAGGTCAATGCAAAGGGTTGGACTACAAAAAGGCAGTTCTCCAAATCTATTATTAAATGGATACTAAGTGTAAAAGACAAGTGGTTTATAAACAACTAAATTCCTGTCACTTAGCTATGGCTCTGTACCTTTCTCTCTGCCTTTAAAAGCTCCCTCAGGTTCCTGCACTTTCTCCAGCTTTATGTTGAGATATGAAGCAAGGTCTTTAAGCCAAACATCCTGATTATCGGGGAAACGTAGCTGAGACTGGCTTAAAATGGACTCCAATTCTGCATGGTCAATCTGTTAAAATGTAAATCTTATAAATAATCTAGATCAGGGGTGGGCAATTAATTTTCTCATGGGGCCGCATGAGAAATTGCGATGGTTTCAGAGGGCTGGACTAATACAGTTAACTCAGTTTTACCCAATACTGTATGTGTAGTATATATACTGACGGGCGGGCCAGCGGGCGGGCCGGTCAGAGACAGGAGGCGGGCCTGATCCGGCCTATTAATCCTTGCCCAGGTCTGATCTAGATGGTGATCATGTATATGTGTTTATGATGAGCACCTTTGCCTGATCTCACACAATTTGGCAGAAATATTCTTGCGGTATATGGTTTATATGCAATGCCCTGTTTATGTTTTTTTCTGTTTTTAAATGCTGCTAGTGCCCTAAAGTGAACAAATACTATGCAGAAGAAATTTCAACATATTATTGTGCAGAACAAATTTTGACAACATAATGCAAGAGAGCATTCTCAAAAAGCAAAAGGCATTTGGGGAAAGAGACTGTGGAGTAGAGACAAATAAACGAGCTAATGAACAGGCAAGGTGCATGGTACCAGCAGAGTTTTTATCTTCCTCTTTACTTGAAGTGTGGTATTCCCATTACTAAACACAAGTTGTCAGGGTTAGATATTAAAGGACCACAAAAATACAAATGTTTCATCTCATTACATTGACACAAATAAAGTGAGAGATCAAAAGTTGAAAATAAATTTACTGCTGAATGCATTATCAGCAAAAATCAACCCCAGCTACTTTATCGGTATTTATTGCCAGAAAGAAAAATCTTTTTTCTCACATCGAGAAAAAAAAAAAAAAAAAAGAAAACAGTAATTATAACTATTTTGTTTTATAAAAGAAATAGACATGATTAAACACAATAGAGATTACAGATACACATGCTTTCTTCTGACATGTAGTCTTCAATCTCAAACCTGAGCAACTCTCCCAAACTAGACTTCTACACAAGTAAAAAGAAAACAAAGAAAGTATATAAAAAGAGCTAAGGAAGCTTCGCCAACTAAAGAGGGAATGAAAGAATGATTCTTAACATGGCAGCAAAGTTACTTCTTGTAAACATCCCTCATCAAAAACATGTTAATGCCTCCTTCTGCTTCGGGAATCAACATATATCAGGAATATCCCTTCCAATTATGACTAACACTGTCTAATGTAAAAATACAAAAACATAAAAACCAAAATGATAATTTAGCAATCTAATTATAGAAAAAAATAACTAAAGTTTATTCAAAGCAGATAATCATATCTTACAAGTACTTTGTTCAATATACCTTTGCAAGTGCCTCATCAATGGGCAATGGCTTTAAGACATGTTTTCCATTTTGTTCGGGCTTTTTCTTCTTGGAAACCTGTGCACCTTTCTTTCCACCAGCATCTCCTGCACTAGGACGAACATTTTTTTCTGTGGGACCATCTGATGCATTGAATGCATCATATATGGTACGGTCTTCTTTTACTGGATCTGCAACACATTTTATATAAACTACAACTCACAGAATCATTATGTTAAATTACATGATTTCGTGAAACTACTGCAGAACATATATAATGAAACAAAAAACAATTTCAGAAATATTCCCTGCTAGTTCTAAACCTGGAATTTTCCTCCTTAACAATAACTGCGCATAGTTTAATTATTCTGTTCTTGTCTGATTCAACTCATTTACTTGTCTGAATATTTGCATATACTGACTGATATCAGCTTAACATACTTTTCTGGCATACTAATTTGTTTTAAGTAACGATCATTTACATACACTAAGAAACAACATAATTATCAAAATAATACTTTTAGGATATGGCGGTTGGAAAAGGCTGCTACTAGAAAACCTTAGTATTTTTTTTCATCGATTGTTCATATTTCCAAAGTCATGTAGCTAACTTTAACAACTAAATCAACATGCATATAATCATTTAAAAAGTATTCATCTCGAACGTTAAACTACTTATTTTTGTCTTACATCTTATCCTTAATTTTTGGTAGTCTACAGATGATCGATCGCTCAGAAAGACTTTCTAAGGAAAACTATGTCAACATATGGCATACAATTAAAAAAAATACTTCATCTTAATCTCAACTCCAAAGCTTTATTTTTTTGCGCGATCGTTAAAACTCGGTTTCGTTTCTGTACATAGAACAGTCGACATCGTGAAATAAATTATAAAGTTTCTTAAAACATAAAACGATAGCACCTCATTAAATTTCCCATAACAATGCGTACCAAGTACTCTGCAACATATTCCTAAAATGTTGCAGATTATACCATACGAAAATAAAAGTGATGACGTGACAACCAGATTTCAACGCAAATTGAAATCACGCGCCCCTGGCTACTTCCACCAAATGGCATGCAATCCTAAATAAATGTTCATAGTTTAAACCTCACCTTTTGCTTCAATCCGAGGCATTTTCTCTAAGAACTGCTTCCTCTGCGATTTAGTCATAGGCTGAACCTGAGGTTTCCCTTTCTTCCCCTTGCCTACAACTTCCCACTGGTTAGCGGACGCCATGTCTTACAGCTCTTGATGGACTGAAGGCGTGAAAAGACCGAAACTTTCCCGTCGAACATTTCTACTTCCGGTGAATTCCTATGCGTCTGTGAGCAACGGAAGAGTTCTTGACAACGACAAAGAAACGTCGTCAAAAGTTTTGACAATGTACATTTATTTCTTCATATATACTAACTGTATTGCTCTAAAGAACCTTTGAAAACATTGAATTTTTAGTTTGTAATGCATTAATATAAAATTGAGATATTTTCTTACATGTTTAGCTTGAGCGTGTGGTTACTGACTTTAGATAAAGCCTTTCAAAACTGAAGATTATCTGAACATATCATTTATACTTCCTTGTATGCATTAATTACTAATACACTTTAAATATGCCTTTGTTGTCTGTGGGTTGATGTGATGGTTTAAACGGCTTTTTATATAAAAATTAGAATATGTAGTTACAATAGAAATATTTTGCAGGTCTCAGAGGCCACCCACGAGCTCACGTCCCATCACAGGGAAGCCTCCTGGAACAGGTAGACCTTACGCTGTCTCTTGATGTACTATTTTAAAATAATGTATTAATTAATAAATCAATGTAGATCTTAATAAAACCAAGCATTTTTTATTTTATACATTATCCTATAGAATATACATTAATAGATTTTTATGTTAAATGGGATGGTAAATTTGTGCACTAAAAATGTATTGTTCATTCGACTCCCACATTTATTATTGGCACTGAGTTCAAAATATGTGACACACCATTTTGAATCACCCATGTTTTCTTTAATTTCAAACTCTATTCAGCGGCTGGTCGACAGCCTGGAACTGCCACTCGACTTACGACAGCCATGGTAATCATTTCCTTAATAGACATTAAAGCAGCAAAGATTTTTTTTTTTGTGGGAGGGAGGTATGTAGAGCATTAATGTATTGAATAGTTGTAGTGCATACCACAAACATTTGACATCGAGTCTGTATCTTTTTAATGATAAAAAGAATAATAATACAACACATTTATATGGTACTTTTTCCCAGCACCAGCCAGGCTTAAAGTGCTTAACATACATAGACACAGGCCCATGAGCACACACCTTTTTAGGGATAGCATCAAATTCACCTTCACGATAGACGATGCTTACAGTATATGCACAAAGATGCAAACACACACAACCTTGTCTGCACAGGCTTCTCTCATTGTTGTGAGAAGTATAATTTTGAAACAATTTTTAAAGTCTCAAAGATTGAATCACAATGGAGAGTTTCATTATTCATATTCGTTTTTTTCCAGAATCCTGCAGCAGCAAGACCTGGCACAAGGGGTGGACAAGTCGCAGGTGGTGTTGGTGAGTTGGTGATGAGTGTGTAAAATTCATTGCATGCAGGGACAGTAATTATTTGTTATTGTATCTATTTCTTTCTCATTTTTGTACACTCACACACATATAAATCTGCACATGCACTTGAACATTCACACTCTTGTCTTTGCATATACATGCTGACTGTGATTGTAATGACGGACATTCTTCAGGTAATATAAACCTTTCATTTGTCTTTTCCAGCTTTGAATGCCCAAGTGACTGTGGTGGACCGACCCACGACTCAGCAAGGACTTGGGGGGATGAAGACAGCAGCAAGAGGTCAATTATATTAGAAATGGCTGACCTCTGGTATTCAGTCTTCTTACTAAAATATTCAAGTGTTTTCACACTTTGTTTGAACATTTTTTCAATCAAGATATATTTGCCACATTTCTTTGAATTTCTTTTTATTTTATCTGTGAAGGTATTTTAACAAGGGAAGTGCATCATTTTCTTAACATTTGATCCTGAGATTTGAGTCTTTTTTTCTTATGCTTTTTTTAATGCCACTATCCTATGTGTTCTGTCAACAAAAATATTACTGCTCTGTTGTCTGTGTGTTAAGGGGTGGTTGGGGGCTGGAATAGGATAATACTGACAAGCAGCTTGATTTCAACCTCTCCCAGTGCAACAATTGGTGGGGGATCACACTACTGTATAGCCCCAGCAAAGTCCTGACAAGGGTAAAACCAGAGACTGAAGAAGGCATGGAATAAGAGACTGAAGCCAAAACAAGCAGAGTTTTGCCAGTATAGGTCATGCACTGACCATATTCCCACCCTATCATCATTGAGGAGTCTATTGAATGGCAGTTCTCCCTCTATATAACTTTTGTGGACCTTGAGAAGACCTTTGACAGTGTAGATAGGGATGTCATCTGGAGGCTGATGATCCACTATGGTATTCTGCCTCAGCTCAAAAACATCCCGGGGTTGTACGAAGACTCATCCTGCCAAGTTATCCACAGCATCAAACTCACTAAACCTTTTGTAATGAAGACTGGCGTAAGACAGGGTTGCATATTATCACTGATAATCTTCCTAATGGTCATATACTGGATTAAGCGCAAGTTGACCGAAGACAACAATACCGCTATCCAGTGGACTGTCAACAAATAGCTAGAGGACCTGGACTTTGCAGTTGACATTAGTCTTCTGTCTCATCGGCAGCAGCATGCACAAACCAAACAGAGGAAGTGAAGAAGACTGGCTTAAAGGTCAAGAGAAAGAAGACTGAAGTGATGAGAATCAACAACAAACAGAAACTTCAAATCCATCTTCAAGGAGAGAACAACCTGGAAACAAAACCCTCCTATATCTGGGGAGTATTATCAACAAGGACGGTGGAGCAGATCAAAAGCTGCATCAACAAAGCCAGGCCCATCTGGAACTCCTGAGCAAGGAACTTATCCTTCCACAGTAAGATCTGCATCTTCAGCACCAATGTGAAGGTAGTCCTACTGTTTGGTTCTGAATTCTGGAGAGTGACAAGCACCATCAACAACAAGCTCCAGACCTTTACCAACCGACAATAATGATGTTAATGATGAACGTGATATGTGTGTGTGTTTTCAATATGAACATTCAGATGAACATCAAATGATTATACCCTGTGACAGGAATAACACTAAAGTTGTTAATCAAATAATTAGTTTTGTACCTTCTTCTTTATTTTTGTGTTTCAGGTGGCAGACAGGTTCAGGACAAAACTTATTACCTGGGTCTGATTAGGTATTCTGTGTTCTGTGTATATTTATAACCTAAAGGGATGTTCAGTTCCATTGATTAAGCTAATAATTCATTACCTGGCATGTTTACTAAATGCCAATCGACTTGGTTATTTATATTTACTTTATTTCTATTTCTATTTGGCAGTTACTCTTGGAATTGTATCTAAAGTTCTTGTTTTTCTTCTTTGCAGAAGCAAAATCAATGAATTGAATGCAGAAATCATCAAACTAACCAAGGATATTGAAAATGCCAGCGAGGAAAACTCTAGCTATTTAGCTTATGAAAAGAGGTAATTTCTTTAACATTCATAATTGAGTATTCTTTCGTTTTGCATGACCTGTCCCAGCAATGAATTGGGAAGAGTTTGGGGGGTGCAGGAATGGTCTATAGCTAAATCCCTTGTATAAGTGCATATTATGCCCTTGTTGATGCATTTGTGCATGCATCCCAATATTCACTTGTTGCAGAATAATGTGCCTGAAGTTTGTGTAATTTTCCATTACTTTTACAGCTTAGTTTGGTTTTTTAAAAAAAATCATTATAATTATTGTATGCATTGGACTTAATAAGTTTTTTAAAAAATTTATCATGTTACAAATTGCATGAAATTATAAAAAATACCAACAGGGCCATTGTAGACTTGGGTTTACTCTGCACCAGTCACAGCATAATCAAATATGCTTCCTCTGCTATAGACTTGAGTTCTTTTTTCCCCCCCAACAGGGCAGAAGCTCTTGCTACTGAAATTCGAGATCTTCAGGGGGAACTTGGCGACTATAACACAGTGGGTTTGTTAATTTTTATATCATTCTTGGCTCTTTATTCTGCATCAGAAGTTATATATTTTTCTGCCCATTCAGCAAATTTATATTTTTTTCATAATTTATAAAATGTGGTACATCTCATAAATTATCAGTAATTTCTTGCAATTTTCTTCTTCCTTTTGATTTTTGTTGTTGTTTTTTTTGCTTAAGTGGAAGATCATAAACTGCTTATTCAAAACCATGTAAACGAATGGAGTAAATAAGAAAACTTACTTTAACTATATTTAACAACTATTTTTGTCCTAGCTTGTGGATAAGCTGACAACAGATGAAGACATTCAAGATGTTGAGTTTGACTGCAACAATGTGAGTGTGGCAAACTTGTCAAGTCAAGTTGTCTGCAGTATTTAATTTATAAACTGCAGTTCATATCAAGGAACATATTTTAATGTATGATAAACCTATTTTAGAAAGACAGGTTTACACCCATAATTTCCTACATTGGGTCTGCAAGGACAATGGCTCGTCACTATTTGGCTTCTGATGTTCTGCACTTATGTAGATTGGAGGCAAATTCAAGCGGCTAGAGAAAGCATTCTGTGGTCTACAAATGATAGCTATAGCCTTTTTATAGAATTGCCAGGGGCAGAGAGAGAGAGCCCTGCCCAGACATCTCCATTGCTCAGATAGCTTTTGTCAGAATTAATTATTCTGCCATCTTTGTCACCACAAATGTACAATACCTATAAACAAAAGTAAGAAAGCTTTTTTAAATTTCCATAAAAGGCTCATAAAACCCACTAAATTATTGATTGAATTTTCTGGCTACTTGTCAAAATCCTTTATCAATCCTATCAGTTATAATATCAGCTATAATTATTAAAGGCATTAGGTTAAAGTGTGCCTGCATTTTTGTGTGTGTATATATACAGTATTTTTGTATGATCAAGTAGAATTTAAAAATTTACTGTGATTTTGATTTCTCCTGCCTTCCCTCCCCATTATAAACATTTTTGAATATCATCCAGTTGAAGTCTCAGAATGACCGAGATGCCAAAAAGATTGAGGAGTTATTTGACGTAAAAAAACAGTAAGTATTTTATGTCATGTGAATGTGACTTTGTAGAGGACCTTTTTTGAACAGCAGTATGTTTTCAAAGTTTTCTTTTAAGAACGATTTTTATGAATGGAAGTGTGTTGGATTTTTAATTTTCGAAAAGCGTGTTTTTGGAACAGTGATGTAATTTTTCAGCTTTTTCATTCTGTGTGTGTAGGTGGGATTTTCTTTTCAGCTTATTCACTCATTAGGTGTGTGTGTATATATATATATGACAGTTGTTCTTTCCTCTAAAATATGGGAATTCCGGTTTATTTTTGATAATATTTAGTTCATATGAGGTGTTCTTTTTAAGAAAAATTCATGTCAGGCAGCAGATTTTTCTTCAACAGAAACATTTGAAAGACTTAGACGTTCCCATCCTGTTTGTTGTAACTTAACAGGAAAGAGGATCAGATTCAGCTATTAGAGACAGAAATGGATCAGGAGCGACGAATGGCAGATAATATGGTGAATGATATGGTTAGTAGCTTTCTTACATGTAAAATTTGTTTGAAAAAAAGAATGTTTGTGGAAATAAATAAAAAGGCAAGATTTGTGACCACAATGGTTAAATATATTGTATGGTGTATTTTCAAAAGAATTGACATGAATGCTTTCAAATGTTATATTTTAAAAAGTGACCAAGTAACTAACTAAATATATATGTGGCTACATCTAATATTATGAAAGGAAATCTTACAGAATAGCAGATTTTATTCTAATGGATACTCCAGCCTGCATGTTCGAGGTATGTACATGCACACATACACACTTTTATATATTTACTTCTTTGTTTAAACAGAAACCAGAAATGAGACAGCATTATATGAAACTGAAAGAGCTAAATCAGCACCTTTTGCGACAGTTAGAATCAGGACAGCAGGAACTAGACCAGCTCAACTCTCGCATTGAGGGTCTTCAGGAAGTTAGTAATCACTCACATGCATTTGTACTATATTTGGTCAATTATTTGTGCATCTATTATCTCTGAATACACTGTCACAAATTGAGTGTGATGTAACCATGTTTGTGAAAGTCCAAAAGTAAGGTGGAGGTTGTGTATATGTTTATGCCTTTTTATGCCCAAGGAAAATTGTAGCAAAAACTTCATTATCATCCTAAACACCAGTTCTTGCAAATATGAAAACTGATAATTTTCTAGAGCATTTCTTCTTGTTGAATTCAAATCTAAGGACTTTAAGAAGGGGAGGGAAGAAGCTAGAATGAACAATGAGTCAAGGAAGGGTTACCTGACCCACTTTTATCTTTAATGTAATGCATATTGAAAACAGATATGAAGAAATACCAAACTTTTTATCTACTCCTTCCTTTTTACCTTATTACCTATTATATATAGCTTTTTCTCTTTTTTTAAGGGCGGGGGACAAGAAGTGAAACAATATTTCATATGATGAAAGAGTGATGAGCATTTGTTAACCTTATTTAAAAAGAAACACATGCTCCCACCAGGAGGGTAATTTTCACCCTGTAGCAATTTAGACAACAGCTATCATATTGTTGAACACGAGTTTCTCTCTATTCCTTGTTGCCTTTTCCAGATATTTTGTTTATTCTCATTTTTATATGTTAAAGATCTGCATCATTTTAGTTAAACTTTAAAAAATACAGAGTCATTATCAAAGAGAACTTTCTATGTGGACACTAATTTTGAACACTTAAATTATGATCAGAACTATGCACTTGAAAGTTAGTTGCAGTTATAAGTACAAGCATTAGTTATAAGTATTATAAGTAAAATAATTAAATAATTCAGAGCTTGCTATCATATGGTACATACAAAATTTCCTGTTGTTACAAGTATTATTTTTTATTTATGATTGAGAAAAATTCCTTAAGTTTTAAAGTTTATTTTTTTCATTATTGTATGCTTTTTCTTTAAGGAACTCTCTCAGTCTCAAGTGAAACAAGAAGCAGGTATAACCTTTTTCTGTGTTAAGAAGAAATCCTTATTGAACACGAGTTCATGTTTTAAAAGCATTCTTGTGTGTTCGAAATGTTTCTGGTGGAACCAGCATTTTGTGCCTTTATAATCAGGGTTCCATATTAAGGGGAGACAACAGTAAATAGTAATTGCAAATGAAAAATGTAAACTTTTTACAAAAGTGAGTGACACCTTCATACTTTGACTGAAAGTTTCTTTTCTGAACAACCTATCCTGTTGCTTAAAAACAGTGCGCCTTTATGATCAACTCCACGAGCTGGAGTCTAAACGAAATGCCCTGCAGGAAGAGGCGAAAACACGTGGTTCACCAGCTGAAGAAAGGGAGAAACTTCTGAAACAGGTGAAAGAGGACAACCAGGAGATTGCATCCATGGACCGCCAGTCCAGGGAACTGCAGGAGAAGATTGAACAAATGCAGCATGAAATTTCACAGTTAGACCTTGACATTGAAGAGAGTCAAGGTAACAGTTGCCCCTGTTTTGAGAACTCTCCTTTAACACATCTGTACTTTATGGATCAGCAAGAAACTTGAAACTGTTAAGAGTTAAGGAATTATCTGTACTCAAAACATGGCTTAAGATATTAAAAAAAAGTAATGTAGTAATCAGCTTCACTTTTAAACAGTAATTTAGGCACCTAAAAGTATTCTTACTTTGAATCTGTGATTTGATTGATTTCTAATCCTATCCAGTGTTTAAAAAATAAAAAATAAAAAGTTGCATATTAAGGATAGAAAATATCCCATTATAGTTGTTGTATTTTGTATGTTATTGCTGTCATGTTTGCAGGAGAACGAAACCAAAAATATAAGGAACTGAAGAAAAGGGAGGAGAGCATGGATGGTGAGAAGGATGTGTACAAAGTTTTCATAAAACGTGTTCATGGGGGGCAACTTTTTCAGCTTGCTTTTAAATTGTACTCAATTTACATTTTAAGGCTTTGTTTAATGTCATATGACACCAACCCATCCAATTTACTATGTGTAAATATATATATATAATTAATTGAAGTGTGACACTGATATTTTGAATGCATAATCTGTGTTGTGATTTAGTAAGCACTGATATGTAGACTATGTATGGGTAAAAGTTAATTACAGAATAATTTTTAACTTTTGAAAATTTTCATCATGAATGATGAGGATACTTTACCAGATTTTAGATAAATTCACGTTTGTTTGTTGGCTGGCAAATGTACTTTCAAGCTTGAATAATCACTGTTTTACAACATTTAGGCTACTGGGGTCTTTATCATTTGTTGTTTGGTTGGTCATGAGCACAGAAATGCATGTTTTTAAACCTCATTTACTGGTCTGTTATCATCCTTAGATTTGGTTTTTGAATGTTTTATTTTCTGTCCAACAGAATTTTTGAACAGTTTTGAAGAAAATAAAGCAGAAGAACTGGTGAGTTTAAAACTTCACAAATACTGTGCTTTATGTATATCTTTTAAACCTTTAAAAATAATCAATTGCTGGTTTTATAATTACAGTGATTGTACTGATAAATAGAAATATTGCTAGATAATTTTCAGTGATAGAAATATTGAATGTCCATGCTCAGTTTTTGTTCCTCTCTCTTTTCCCTATATTTCATGTCGTTCAGTACTACTGATGATGTTTGCCTTGATCGGCCAGTGAGGGCCCATTTGGAGATTTAACCTTGACCTGTCATGCATAATCTTTTTTTTTTTTAATCTTATATATTCTCAGAGGAATCAACATCAATAAAGAAATAATGTCTTTCTATCATTCCTCCTTGTTGCGAAGAATTAATATTTGTGGCAGGAAGGTTTGATTAGTATGTGGTAAGAGTTTGTTGCATATTTGTTAAAACCACTTTCAAATCATTGTAATATTTTATAATATACAGAAAAAAATAGCAGAGCTGGAAACAAATATCACAACACTTCTGGAGCACATGAGCAGGGTAAGTGTTTGTTAGGAAAAGCATCTTGAAAGATAAAAGGCAGCGATTTGATTGGAAATTTCATAGGAAGAGTCAATGTGGGTATTGGTAATGTGTTACAGATTATGCGTCCAGCTACAGACACCTTACCACCCATGTCCACAGTCGTGTAGCCCTCCTCTCTGTACCTCACAATCAAGAGTACTGTTTTGCTCGTTCCTTAGTTCTTTATCCAAACACTTAATTCATGTTTTTGTGTCCACTGTTTTCTGACACTTATGTTTCTTGTTTGGTTGACTGCTAGTTCATTTGTGCTATTTCAAATGCAGCACATTGAGCTCACATCCACATGGGGTTACAATTTATTACTATTTAAAAACCCCTTAAATAGAAGCATATTATTAATACCTTGCTTCTGTTACAATTTTGAGATGAAGTTCATTACTACACAATTCTTGAGCTTAAACAGGGCTATTGTTGTGTGGATATCACAAAAATATGGAGATGTGTAAAAAAATAATATTGAAGGTACAAATGTGTTGCTAAAATGTTTTTTAGGTGCATTTCTCAAGAATAGATGTATTCACACAGATTTTGGGAATATCTTGGACTGAACTGTACCTAATCATTAGAAGAAGAAAAAATGCACCCCGCTGGTCCTTGAACCAGTCTTGTCCTTTTCATCCTTAGCTTGCAATAGCAGTTCTGTTTGCCAAAATTTATCACCCCTACCTTGCAAAAGCTTGTTGTCTTAAAGTAGCCAGTAATAAATTAACAACTACTACAATCAATGGCAGAACATGGGCCGCTTCACAAATCTGCCAACTCCCAAAGATCTTATGACAATGAAGGAAGACTTGGCTTTCAAAGAAGATGAGATGAAAAAGTCAGAAACCACCACCATTGAGCTAGCAACACGTAAGTTCTGCACCATTCCTCAAGTTGCTTGAGCTTGTTTCCACTGCAAATACTGAAGGCTGCTGACAAAAGTTTCTTTCTCAAGATATTGAATTAGAAGTAATACTATGATAGCAAGGCTTAGAGGTAAGTATGGATCTTTATGGAACAAAAATGTCTTATGCATTAACTGTTTGCAGAAAATGTGTACATCTTGCAGAAGTTTGCATGGATAAAAAAAATAATGAAGATGCATCTTTATCAACAATATAATGACTATAACAAGATTGCCCACAATTCCTGATTTAAGTAGTAATGCTATGAAATGGGCATTATGTAGTCATGGAGTGGTTAATGTCCCCCTCCCCAATTCCTACCATCTTTATCAGAAGCAGCAAAGAGAGCAGAGTCTAAAAGAGAGCAGAGTCTAAGTACAGAGAAGTTTACATCATCAAGATATCATTCTAACCAGTCATTGAATTAACCTTGTATGCAATGCAGAACGAGATAAACTGCAGCAAGACCTTCAGAAGATGGATCAGTTTGAGGAGAAACTGAAGGAGGAGCTAGTGGTAATCAAGAAGAAGGCAGACCAGATGGAAAAAGATGTGGCCATGTACAGTGATCTGGAAAAACTGCGGGCTGATGCAGAAGCAAAGAAACAGGTATTTGCAGTAGTCCATCAGGAATGAGTCTGTGAACATTAAAGTAGCAAACTAAATGTGTGATACTGGTAGTATCTCATTTATTTTCAACATATCCCATATGCTTACCGGATTCATATTCAGATGATACACATGTTTAAAAAAAAAAATTGAGCTGCTTTGTACCATGTGTTAACTCACCAGAGCTGTACCCCTTTGGCACAGGCCTTTTTTCTCTGGATGCACGATTTTTTTCATTTTTAGTTTCTGTTTCCATAATGAAGTGATGAGCTACTGTTTAACCTTTTTTTTTTTTTTTTGGTTTTACAGAAACTAATGGAGAGCCGTGTAATTTTACAAAGGAGGCGGGATACCTTTAAGAAACAGATGCAGCTTTTGAATGCAGATTACAACAGCCTGAAAGCTCAGCTCATGGAAAATGAAACATACACACAGGTTAGTAGTAGCATGTTTACACTACAAAAAATACATGGAATTTATTAAAATCTGCATCTATCCCTCAAGATTCACAAACAATTAGCATTGTCAAAACATAATGAGGCATGTTTCTGTGCCAACCAAACCCATCCCATGCTTCTTTTTCCTGGTCAAAATGTATTACTGATAAAAACTTTAGAAATCTGAACAAATGGATGGTAAAAAAAAAAAGGTTTTTGCTCTTTTCAGTAAATGTTATTGGTCTTTGCAGCTGTGCAATCTGGAGAAAAAATGGCAGCATCATGAACAAAACAACTTTTCAATGAAGGAGTGTATCCTTTCAATATTTTGCAAAGTTTTAATGGAGACCCACAAGCTTTCCAAGTTTTTGTGCATATCTAAAGCACACATTTACAGATAAGTTTAGGCTTGCCTGTCTTTCATATCCCTTACACTCATAACAAGGCTTTTTATAAAAGCCCTGGTGAGCATTAGAATACCTCTGTTAAAAGTCTTTAGTAGATCTCAGCAACATAGTGTACAAATTCAGTACAGTCCACTTCAACTACCTTTCACAATCCATTCACACTGTTAGGTGCAAGTATGAGCCTTAGTGTGAGTTATAGACTGTGAAACTTTCATGCTTTTACCGGGTTCCTTCAGGCTAATTTCTCCACGTGGTCCACGGCTCTAAGACCCTTAAAGGCTTAACATAAAAATTAAGGTAACTCATCTGTAGAGCCTAACATCACATGCCAAAAGCCATATTTTCTCTTTTAAATGAAAAGCAAATATGAACTGACCAGCATTTATACTGCCTACATCATAGAAGAATCCAGCCGAAGCAAGAGCTTTAAAGCACACAATAATTGCCATCAGTGGCCTGCTGTCCAAGTCATTGAAGCACTGTATTAGAAATCAACAAAACCAATACTGCTGGATAACAAATGAGAGCTTTCTTTCACACAACAGCAGGTGTATATCAAGGTGGTTTACTAGCACCTGTGCTGAATAACGTTTTGGAGATGAAGAACATACATGAAGCACTTCACAACCATCATACTTCCATTTCCATTGGTGGAAGGCTGATTTGTAACACACACTTTGCATCAATATGGTAGCAGGCAACAGAACTGCATGACCTTACCAATAGACTGACAGTTTGAACATATATGGAATGGAGATCAGCAGTGACAGAGAGTAAAGTCATGGCCACTGGTGACAGCAAAACAAAGATCTACATGAATAAAGTATGGCTCAAAAACAAACAGCTATTCACATTTCGGTGCCATCCTCATCAACATATATACACTTCAGGATCATTACAGCAACAGTGGCAATTAGTTTAAGTTTAGTTTTATCCTGAGGCTTGACACCTAATTTTAATGACAATTTGTCAGAAATGTCTGTGCAGTTCTGAGATGAGAGGTGTTGATCAGTGTTGTTCTTTGTGTTTGATGATTTCATGAAGGAAAATAACTGTTCGCACATAGGTAGAACCGAATATTGCTATAATCCTTGTGGAAAACTTCCTGAAGTTTTTTAAGTTTTTCAGGAAGGCATATAGACCTACATAACAGATTTTGTGAATCGCTACAGTGTCCTTTGTGCGGCCTGCATGTTTGACATGCCTACTCTAGGTTACCTTGGGGGTCGACACCATGGTCAGAAGAACTGGCTTAATATGATTAAGGAATGGTTTGCCCATCCCACACAGGACCTGCTCACTATCACCCAAGACAGGCACAAGTCCTTGTGCCTCCTACCACCAACCTGTACCAGTAAAAAGGGACAAATGAATAAATGATAATACATCAAACCTACTTTTGTAAATTCATAGAAACAAAGTTTTAATTTCATTTTCAATTCAAAACAGTGCTCATGCTACGTTTGGGGAATTAACATCTTGTAATCTAAACCAAGTCATATGTAAATAATTGAGCGTTTGAATGGGTTTTCCATGCATTTGAGACATTCAGTGAATTAACTTAATGTTAGTAACTGCTGCAAACTTTAATCATTCTTATGCTGCAACAATTTTTTTCAGTTTGTAGGTTTAACTACTTAATGGTTTATGGTCTAAAACATCGTCAATGAATCAGTATGATTTCATGACTTTTTAACCTTAAAAACTGTTGACTTTCTGCAAGACGGAATTGTGCAATAGTTTCTTTGTGTGCATGCACAAATTGCACTTAGCCACCTTTTCAGCAGACATAAAAGTTATCATTGACATGTTCATCGAAAGTTATTTTTCTTTAGAGAATGGGAAAATGAGCAAGGTCAAGGGCCATAATATAAGGTTAAAAGTCAGAACTAAAGAACTAAAATGTACTGATGCTTTCAACATATCAGTAGATTCTTGTGCTGAGCAGATATGATCTCTACCCTTAATCATAGTTCCCAGAATGCTTTGAAGGTTAACACGACTGTAAAATTATAAGTTCCCACATTTGGTTTGGTCTGTGGTGTTGTCAAACACTAGAACCATGGCAAATTCACGTGTATGTTCTACAAAAATTAATTACTGTGCATTTTGGTAACAATAAAAATATACATTGGCACATTTAACTTACGTCAAGCAACTTTGAGCATAATGATGAACTCAGGTTAGCATGTATTTCAAGATCAAAATGCCAGTATTTATATTAACACCAAAGAATGGATCTTTCTAGCACCTGATCTGTGTCGCTGATGGGAGGTAACTCCAAAGTACAAAATCAAATTCAGTAAAGCTGCTTACAAAGGTTTTCCTTACCTTTGCAAAGTCATTTCTGCCAGAACAATGGAGTGTGATTTCCATCCCATTAGTACTCAAGTCTACACTAAAATAGAGGACTTCAACAACAGACTACAAACATTTATGTCTGGAAAAGCCAGCTACTGAATGTAGTGCTAACTCCACAAAACTTAAGGTATGGATATTTTCATTCTGGAGGGTTAGGTCTAATTTCAAAAATGTTTCATGATTATTTTTTCAAGGCTTAGGGGTCATTTTTGCTAATCATTCATTTACAAAGAAACATTAAGCAATTTATAAATTAATACTGAATTTTAAAATATTTATATAAGCTTTTCTATGTAAACTTAATGCACAACAGTGTACTTTTTCTTGCAGATTTTAATAAATAAAAAAAAAAAGACATCCTACGGCGAAGCTGGAGATAACTGGGATCCATAAAGTTAAAAACTGTGATCTAAACCATCGTTCTCAAAACAACTGTTTGCAGCTCTGAAACAATTGCTAATAAGGTACCTAGAATGTTTCTTACTCTGCGCTTTTATTTTATGTACATTTTGAGCAGAGTTAATTCAAGCTGAAATTGCTTCATCAGTTTAACATTTTCGGATGGGTTCTGCTGAGGGGGAACTAAAGGATCATGTGATCACCAGTGTCAACTTGGTACAAGCATGAAATCATGTGCTGGCCCAGAATACTTCAGAATATCAATCTCTTCTCAGTGAGAGAGAAGTGTTTGAACACTTGGTGTAGACATAGCTGATGTTTTAGATTTTGTATTGCGCTAAATGGCATGATCTTACCACGCAAAAAATGTTAAGCTGGATTTCCAATATCAAGACCCCAAGAAATTTTAATTGCCACTTGAATGGCATGTCCAGTGTTTGTTATATATAAAATTGTAATTAAAGACTGGAATTCTGTTATTGTGCTCTCATCTAATATTAGTCCTCAGTATGAAGCACATCACACACACCGAGAATCTGAACATCCTCTGGTGCAGGGGTGGGCAAGGTTTACTTGTGTGGGCCGGTAAAATACCAAACAATCCAGACCAGGTGACTACACAACACACCTAGTGATATAGGAATGGACAAATGATTACACAACAGTGTTCGCTTACTGAATTTTTGTTTGTGAAGTTAAGCTGTGTGAATTTACTCGCAATAAAACTTTCTTTTGAAGGGAGCCACCCCCAGTGCTCTCGTACTCCATCAGATATGCCAGCCATCTTTGTACTGTTTGTTACAGACTGCTGATTTCTAGCACTCTTGTACTTAATGAATTTCACTCAAATAGGCTAAATTTTAAAAAATGGAAATGGTGCATTAAACATTTTGGCTGATGGGACAATGCAAAGATGTCCATAGGTCCAAAGTTTGCCCTTACCAGCTCTAGTGGCAAAGAACAAACAAAATATTACTTAGGAACAAATTCCAGTTTCTCGCCCTAATTAGCCTAATCTAATGATTTACACCAAGGGCAGGCCAGCTTAGCGATTTGTTGCTGCTGCTTTACACAAAATGATTTTGGTAGTTTTCGAGGGGAAAAGAACTTTTTCATCAAAAATAAGATTGTAAGTAGATAAGCCAGAATCCTGCTAGATCTTGTGAGGCCCTAAGTTGTTTATTATTTAAGCGCCCACCCTGTTTCTATAACTCCTTTTGTGCTTAGCGTGAAGTGAAAATCCATTTATTCTACATAATTGGTAAGCTGTTATTGCAGCCCTATGCTCCTCAAAGGAGCAACAAGGAATAAACTAAACTCCATTATGCAAGCAGGCGATTTTCCTGTTTGAAAATTTCAAGTATATTTTTTCTAATTGAAATTTTCAATTCAATGCCTTTGTAAGACTTAATATACAATCAGCTGTTTTTCAAAATAGAATGTCAAGGTAGACTTGTAATTACTAGTTGGATGCAGGGGTACTTTTTTTGTTTTGAACTAGTCCTGTAATGTACATTTTAGAAAATTCAGCGCCTACCTAAACACTATCTAGCATTTCAAAACACAACAAGCTATATTATGAAATGTTTATTTCTTAAACTGTTGTGATGCATAAGAAATCCACACACTGTATTTTTTTAAAATATTAACATTCACTAAGCTGGAAATTCAAAATGTTGGGGGAAACTTTCAAGAAAAAAAAAAGCATTTCCCATCATCTGCCCCATATATTTCAGTGCGACACGGTTCATCTCTTATAGAACTCTTGCCATCACATGCTTTCAATCATTCTTATGCCCACTGGACATCTAATTACAAATAGAGATTTTTTTTTATTAAAAAAAGGTGAGTCCCTCTCCCTACAAAGAAGAGGCTGTTAAAATCTCATCTGCAGGAAATTAAATACAGTGCTGGGGTGATCACTATGGACATATGACAAAGCAAAAATGAAGCTCTGTGATGATAAATTACACTTTTCCTGCTCTTAAGACTTCTTAAATGCATTTGCACCCCAATACCATCAATCAGCAGTGCTGAGCTGACTGGTTCTGCAAACACCTGTATACAAAGACGCGTGGTCACCACAGGGGTTACAGAATAATAAGAACTTAAATGTCAAAACTAGACCATTTTTATAAATTCACAATTCATGTGAAAACAAGTTTGAGGCATCCCAATCTCCCAGTGTCTTGAAAATGCTTTATATTTTTGTTTTTTTTTTTTAATAATAAATGTGGCTAGGTTGCAAAGACTGAAGTGTTCCTCTCCACAAAACAGCCACAAGAGGAGACGATACGATGACAACAGAAAACTGTCCAGATACGACCATGTGCAACGAATCTGCAGCAGACATATTGCTGACTGAATTCAGCTTAAGCTTCAGATTTCACCAGACGAGGGAAATCAGTTTCATCATCCATGCGAGGAGCTGCTTCCTTCAAGTTTCTTGGAGACCGGTCACTGCCCCCAAATCCACCACGGCCTGCTCCACGACCTCCTCTTCCACCAGGAGCTCTGCCACCTCGCCGACCACCACGTCCACCGCGTCGTGGGGTATCGGAAAACGTGATACGGATGTCTGTCAAAAGCTGCTTGCGATGTCCGTGGCGATCTTCGTCCTGACATTGCAAGCGAGCATCCATTCAGATAAAACCAATTAATGACTATACATGCCATTCAGCAATGCTGTACATATCTGTAGATCAAGTAACTACAAATTAGCAAGTGCTGTTTGCATTTTTTTTTTGGTTCTCTGAAAGAATGGTGGGCCTTTTTATATTTTCTTACACGTCCTCGAAACTTTATTTATGGATAGCAGACTGTTAACCTTCCACTGAACACATTTTAATCTTTGGAGCAGTTCCCTGACCTTAATTAAAAATATTGATAACAGAAAGCACATCGCCAACGGTGTTTAAATTATCCAGAGCAATATAAGCACATCATTTGAACCAACCTCTTCTTCCTCGTCGCTTTCATCATCTTCACCTGCTTCCTGCTTTTTCTGGTAAGCAATACCCTTCTTCCACTGAGCGTTGTCAACTCCTTCGCCAGCCTTGCGGAGGTTAAAGCTCGACTTCATGCGATGCTGCTCTTGCAGCGCCTTCCACTCATCTAAAGTCATCTCCTTGTTTTCGTCCTCCTTTGGCACGTCACCTTCACCACTTTCACTGAAAAAGTCAAGCACCAGCAACTTAAAGCAATGACAATGACACCCACAATAAGCTGTAATATAAAGTAAAGGTACTTTTGAGGAATTTGCAACACACTAAAAACCAGTTTACTTGGGAAAAGCAGAGGCAACATTTCTCTTTATCTTACTCGCCCCAACAACCAGGAAGTTTGTACATACATTAAAAAAAAAAATAAAAAATTAGAAACACACAGAAGTTAGCTACTCACTTCAGTGTGGGTGCCTCAGTATTTTCAGCAGGAGCGTTAGCCCACTCAGTAGACTCCTCAGCTGGAGTCTGACTCTGAGTTTGCTCCCTACAAGATTAAGTTAAAAGCAATGTATATGTACACTATACATTTAACATGAAACTGCATGTATTTAAACAGCAATATAAAAATTAATAACTGATATAAACAGTTTAATCAGCACTGCAGATCTAAAAAGCAATGACATTTGTTCCCACAATACACCACATAAGAACTGCAGGAATTTAAAATGGTATTCATTGGACTGCTTCTCAGCGTAGAAAAATTGTACAATGCACTAAAATACACTCCATTTCAAAAACGGCTTGATCAGAATCCGGTAAAATGTCATCAAAAACTATCTGAAGCTACTATGTTCATCATGTCAAGCCTGGCTGTCAAGTTCCCTTAGATCACACAATTCAAATCAGCTGACCAACCACTAAACCACTATACATTAAAGTGACTACACTGCACATATTTAACAGATCAATTGTCCAGTCAAAGCTAATAAAAAAAAACTGTAAAAAAATGTAAAGGGTTAACTAAGACTTAGTTAATGTGCAATGCCGGATGGAATCCTTTGCTTGCCTGGCTTTGAAAGCTACAGGTTTGTACTTCTAAAGGTCTACAGATATCCGAGATACCTAGGCTGTATTGCTTTTGCAAAGCCAAGCAAATATTAAACATCAGACCACATTTGTGAAAGTGTGATAGTCAACTGAAATCAATGGCTCCGATGCAAACGTTCAGCTTGTTACAACTTCCGGCAACTTCAAGATATTCTTTTCAAATTCTCATGTAAACATCTTGCTAGCAACTGCTTCAATTCTGCCATCTGGAATATATGCAACACACACTAACACTGAAAAGTCTGCTGATGCAATTGCTTTCGTGTGAAACGGCTCCTTTTCTCTTTATCTTACACAGCTCACGCTGAATGTCAATGGCCTTAATGACTTTGACAAATCTTTTTTAAAAATTGCTTGATCAGAATCCAATAAAATAGCATCACTAAATGTCTGATGGCACTCGTGATCATCACATCAAGCCTAAAGATCAATGGACACTACCAGGCATATATACATAAAACTACATACGATCGGGAAATGCAGTGAAAGACTATATACACAAAACAGAATATAAGGGAAAAATGCAAAAGCTGCAAGAGATCGAGACTTACTCAACATCATCTTTGTATGTACCCCAGTTATGAGCACCACTGCCTTCCCGCTTATCAACAGGCTTCACGCCACTGAAATGGAAAAGCATGCAAAGAATGGAATTTACTGTGCTTTCCCACTGCTTTGCTGCTGTATACACATCTTTTGCAGCTTACAAAAAAAAAAAGGGCATGCACTGAATACACATTTTAGCAGCTGACCCAAAAGCAAGCCAACACTCTTGCACGACCAATTATTAGAGAAGCACCACACTTTGTCTGAACACTGTTAATAAAGCCACTAGAGTTGCAAGGAAAGCACCATCTAGTACAGTCTGACGACATGCATTTCTTCAATGACCACAGATGTCTCAGTCAAATGAACTTAAGCAATTGCATGTCTTTTAACGCAGAAACTGTGAGAAAAAGCTTGAAGTTGCAGGTTATTCAGAACTGCAATGTGATGAAAGCACCTTAAATAAAAGAAACCAACAATCTACTGGTGAAAACCTCAAATGTATTTTTTATAAACTAAAAATTCCTAAATTTCCAGGCCTAAAAGCATGCCTGTTATATCTATAGGAGAACCAAAGGAAAGGATGGCTACATTCTTAACGATTCATGGAGGGAAATTACGGGATAATATTTAAATCACTGCATCTCCCGTATCATGTAGGATAAGCAATGAAAAATAATTTTTAAGCATGCATAAAAGCTATTACAAACATGCATATAAAGTATGCAAAACATATCTAAAGATATACTTTTACATCTACAAAACTGCATACTGTACACACCACAAGAACTTGCAAACTTTTCTGCTCACATCCTGTAACAACTTTTATACCTTCAGCTTAAAGATCTGACATTCAGACACATTAAGTTTTTGCCTAACCTTTATAAGAAGTACTACTTTTCCATGGCTTAGACCAGTGGTTCTCAAAGTTTGCTCTGCAGCTGATAGTCATGTCATTAAAGTGCTGTTAAAATCGCTAGATATGCTATTTAGTCCAGCATCGATCTTACACCTGCTTAAATTTTATTGACGCCAATCTACTCGTTCACAAAGTATTTGCTTCATGTCACAGAATGAGAATTGTGTTATTTAAGCGCGTCATTGGTTACCTTTTAATAACCCTTTCTTCTTAAGTGTTCTTTGCTAAGTATGTAATTCTTATTACTATACCACAAAATACATGTACTTTTGAATTGTAGTGAAAACTGTCGGTCCATAGTTATTTTAGGCTCTGGTGGTCTGCCATATTTTTTACTTTAGTAAAGGGGCTCATAGTCCAAAATACTTTGAGAACCAGACCTACACCATTTCCAAAACAGGAATGTTGAGCTGCAATTCTATCACAAGGACTTAAAGCCATTTTTTTTAACCCATTTTACGAGGAATCATGCTTGTTACTAAATAGTTTTAATTTTTATTGCTCACAATGGGTTCTGAAGAGGACTCCATAGCAACCAAAATAAATATAATTTACAGAAATTTTCCAGTAGAAAATTTACTGGCATAAATTAAATGATATTGCTACACTCAAGGCTATCATAATAGCCGTTCTGAAAAACAGATAAGCATAAAAGATATTTCTTACGTTTTGTCCGTCCCACTATGACGATCAAATTCACGTCGACGCTCTCCAGTTCCACCAAAGCCACCCCGACCACCTTCTGGACGAGGCCCACCACGACCCCTGCCTCTGCCGCGTCCTCCACGTCCACGACCACGTTCGAATCCTTCTCGTTCAAAGCCACCTTCTCGACGCTCAAAACCAGCGTCTTTACGCTCAAAACCACCCTCTCTGCGTTCTCGTCTAATTCCTCCTTCGGTTCGTTCCCTAAACATGATTATGGCTAATTTTAAAATATACTGTGAACAGTTTGATTATTTCATGCCAAAAAAACCAAAAACCATTCAATGACTGAGCATGAAACTGAAATCTTGCATGTATGTACAATGTCCTCAGTGTGAAAGCAATTACAGTATGCCCAAACAGAATGAACATATTACTGCTATACCAAGTGTTTAGGGAAAACCTATCAAAACCCCTCTAATAATTTACTCGAACATGCCTTGATTCTGGTGGAACATTTTCATCATCGCCTTTAAGTTCCTTATTTTCACGTGGACCCTGCCGCCGAGGGGGCCTGCTGCCATCGTTTTCCCTCAGTTCTCGGCCTCCGCGACCTCCTCGGGCACTTCCACGATCGTTTTGTCTGGGCTGGTTCGGCTTATCTAGTAAAATAATTTTTTTATATTGTATTTTAGCAAATTTTGAGCACGCTCCTCGTCATAACCTTAACGTGCTATCCTATATTACTATTATGCATGCAGGCTGCTCTTGCCTCCTGTATTAGTCTTGCGTATCAGATTTACTAAGCCAGAAGCTCCAAGGCCAAGCACGTGGTCCACAAATCATAGTGTCGTAAGTTATACAGGTATGTTCAAGCTAAATATCCGTTAATAATAATAAAAATGATGCACTCATAACAAAAATCCTAATAGGCTGCATCTTACAGCTACCACTCACGAGTGAACAACATTTCATAAATGTTCTTCTTTGCTTCTAGTATACAGTACACATACCACATGGTACCAAAATGGCGGTCTGCACAGCAAATAGCAAGGAAATATTTCTTATGTCTCAATGCATAACGCACATTGCGAAAGCAAGCCATGTTATAATCATACCTTCTTTCTTTGGTGGAGGTGGTTCAGCTTTGACCTTGCTTTCTGTCACAACAGCCGTTTTCTTCGACTGTTTGGATTTGGTCTTCTTATCACCACCATCCTTTTTCTGGTTTTTGGCCTCCTCTTCCTTCTGTCTCAGAATTTCAAGAGGGTCCTCCTCGTCATCGATGAAGAGAGCATATTTGTTGGTAACTGCTATGCCGTATTGGAGGTCCATTTTTCCTCTGTGAAGAGAGGATGACAGCGGATTTGGACCTTACGGCCTTTCTCGACGAAGACTTCAGCGCTGCAAGATGGCGTGTTCCCGCACAAACAGTCTAGGCATGCGCAGAGATGTTCAGTCGCGTTTCCTGTGACGTCTCACACCTAATATGGCAGTAGCAACATTACCCTTCAGGTTCGGTTGTTTCTCTCTAACAATGCTCCTCTCACTTTATTTTGTAATACACTGCATAAAAAAAATTTAATCCACGTCAATCCCACAGCATAGAATTTTACGTGCTTTATCCGATTAAAAAATTAACTCATTATGCGCGTTACTCAGTGCTCGACATTTGCTGGGCAGGGGGTTTCCCGAGGTCGAAGTGAGGGGTTAGTGGACTATATTTAGCTTCGGTGCAGGTATAAACATGCTGCGAATTGATTCAATGTGGAATTATTTACATCCTATGTTAAAAGACGCTGCAGGTCGATTGAGCCAGCAGACATTCCATCTCGCTCACGTAGGGATGGTAGGACATTTAACATGCACCCGCTGGATATGGTTGCGGCTGTGAGAACTTTTCAGTTGTCCGTTACTTCTGAGAGTGAAGTGGAGTATGGTAGGACTGGACTCCTGGGTAATCGACTCGGTGTGAAAAATAATGAAAAACCGATCAGCACACGCCAGCACGGGACCAGACAAATGGATTACACGAAAAGGGGGCGGCCTCGTGCTGATGTTGTGTCGGCTTTGATATTGGAAGGATCTGCAACGGAGGGAAAAATTCGATGCAAAATCTGCACTAGGCTTTTCCCCAGAGAGAAGTCGCTGCAGGCGCATATGAGAACTCACACAGGTAAGAAATCATATATGTGAAGAGCGCTTCGAGATTGGATTATTTAATCGACAGCAACAGGAGAGCTCCTGTAATGATTTTTTTCCTTACGTGGTTTTCTATAAATAACAAAAACTACATACGCATGCGCGTGCACACACACACACACACGCACACACATACCAATAATCCTTTAACCTAACACCACATAGATGTTACATAACTATTTTTAAATCTGTTCTATATCCCTTTAAGCTCGATCGTCTCTCTCAAATGTTTTGCTGGTGAAAGAACAAACTGTGGTTTTCCAGCCCTCTCTCACCTTGCCATTATCAGAAGACTGCCCTTCACGCTTGCCAGTCGAGACCGTTATTTGGATTGCCAAGTGTTATGCACCGTAACTGGACTGGATTGTGTTGGTCGCAGACTGATGTGTTGTCGAAGGCATTCTAGCACAGTACTCTAATGAAGACGAATTAACTGCTTTCTAAACACCGTGGTTTTTCGCTGGTGGGAGGAAAAGTTCATAAACATAATTATACGCTTGACTGGACAAGAATTAAACTAGATCAAAAGTGGACAGACAAGATGTTTCTCATAAGAGGAATATTTTGCTGACGTGGGCAAGGTGGTCCAGGTGTAATGATGTTGTCATCCTGGCTTGGTTCTGCAACTGGTACCGACTGTCATGGGATTGCAAACTGGTCGAGGACCGCCTTTATTTGTGAAAGTGCACGTGGCACTTGCCATCGGGCATTCATTTAGCGACCTCTGTGGACTTCATGAAACTCCCGCACTTTTACTACACATCAATTTACTGTTAACTGGCCATGGGCTGCATAAGTTAGGCCAAACCTGTCCAAACGGACGACCGACTACACCAATTCCAACCTCTCTTCCACCTCCACCCTCTCTGCAAGAAAGTAGCACCCAACGACTGATCTATATCTAGGTCTTGAGGGTGGGTGGGTGGGTGGCTGGGCTTAACCCGGATCCAATCACGTAATGATATGATTAGGCTAAAGTCGCAGGGAATTTTTTTTTTTTTTTTTTGGTGGGGGGCGGGGGGAGAAGTTCTGCTAAAAATTGTTTACACTAACAGCTTAACATAAAATGATCACTACAAATCAGTTTTAGTAATCTATTAGGGTGCGGTAAGGATGTAGAGGCTTTACAGCGACCTGGAAAGTGACAGAAAAAAAAAGTCGCAGGGTGTGACAGGCCGCTATACAAGATGGTGAGTGGCGGCCATTTGGAGTGGAGTTGTCGGTCGATGCTGTCAGAGAAAAATCAATTGGTGACAACCACATGGATGTGCATGGCTGGAGTGCTGCTGGTGCTAGTGCTAGCTGCACACGGCCAGACTGCCCAGCTATAGTGCTCGACATATTTAGCATCATTATTCAGACTGCCAAATACAGGGGATAACTTTAGAAGCTTTTACCAGCTGCAAGCAGACAGGGTTGGTAACAAATAAGTCTTCATCACCTTAGTAGTGTATGTATACATGTCTTGTGTTGCTGATAGATACAGTGACTAACACAGAGAAAAAAAGTCAGTTGCTCGATTTCCCGATGTTTGAGTGCAAACTCGCTCGCGTGAGCCGCGGTGATCCTGGTGATGTCGCAGTGAGCGTGTGGTGAACGTGCGGTGAACGTGTGGTGAACGTTTGGGGCAAAGTCACATTGCCATCGGTCGGTTTTTGTGTCTCAGGCGAAAATGTTTTGAAGCAGAGCAAATTAAATGGTTCGACAGTTACAGGCCTCACTCCCTCCACCTATAAAAATGAAAATAACACACACAAAAAAACACTCACTAATGAAACGTACTAGATGCGATGCAACTACGCACACATGAATAAAGATAATTTCGTTCTGGTATGTGGTTATGGTTAATTTATTTATCTCTTTCCAAAACATTTATGTATTTAATGTGCAAGGTGTGGTTAGTAGCATAGGTTCACACAACAGAGATGGCCGTTTTCTGTCTTTTTTTTTTCTTTCTTTTTTTTTCATTCAGGGATCGTGTAAGGGACTTTTTGGATAGCGATAATTGAGAGATTACACACGCGAGTACAGACCTGAGGAAAACAAAGGATCTATGTATGCCAGAAGAATTTCCACTTTGCTATGTTTACGAGTAGTATAAACTGCAAGTATGTAGAAAAAACTTGGGGATTTGCTCAGACCGGAGCGAGAGGACGAAATTAGGGGCAGATTATTGTTGTTGTTGTTGGAAGGAAAAAGTGCTTCCTCCTTAAGGCGATTTCGCACTGTTGGTGGAGGGGGGTGATCAAGGGGAAGTCTCTGTAGTTATAAACCGGTGTCCAGTTATAAAGCAGGGGCAAAATATGTCCCGGGAGTAAAGTAATAAAGAACTACCCACTGGGCTCTAGACACCGCTTCGTAGCTTCAGCGACTTTCAGAGGTTGTTCTATATTTTCCCATTTTGTCCTGACTAATCCTCAGACCTCCTGGAGCCGTAGTTCTGAATCGAGAGTAAGTCGTTTCCCAAGGGCAAAATGAGGAACTCGCAGAAAAACGATTTATTTTCGTAGTAACAGTGTGATAACCAGACCCACCCACCCACCCCCCTTGTCACTACTTCATGTTTCTTTACAGCTTGGGGCAACTTTCCACCACTTTGAACTGCTGCTTTAGGGGTAAAACAACAAACGGGGGGTCTGGAACTCCATTTTACAGTTTCGGAAGCAAGACGTGTGCTTCTCCTATCGTTCCTCGTGTTGCCCCCGGGCAAATACTTACCCTCGCTTGACGACTATGGCCCCAGGAGGTTACGCGGACACCAAAGACGAAAAGAGAAACATGCGCAGAGAACAAAGCTGGTGTGCAAATGCAGTCAGAGAAAGAGAAGACTATATATCCCTCTAACAACTTCCCCAGATGGACAAATGTATTCTACCCGTTGAAGACATCTCTGTTGATAAATACACTATGCAGTTGGATCAGCGACTCTTTGCACAACTTTTTCCGAAAGTGGCCCCGATTAAGACTTACAATCACATGCGTATACGGACATAACGGTCACTAACAGTCTCCTTAAAACGCTGTATTAATACCTAATTATTATGCCGATCGTCTGTCTACTCAAGGACGTGTATTGATGGACTGCTGTCTGTCTGCCAAGACCAACGCTTAGCCTCTTGCGAAATGATCCGCTGTTAGTCTCGGTCAGCCATACCAAAGAAGGTGACTAAACCGGAAGCTTTTTTGTCTCGTGCCTCGTTTTAGCAGTTAACCGGGGAAAAAAAACATCGTCTGCCAGCAGTCCAGGGATATTACAGTGCGTGGTCTGCCCACCTATATGTCTCTCCATCATGTTTATCAACTTCAAAATAAAAAGCAAGCGCCGGCCTTGGCCTTGCAGCTGCTGACCTCACACGGCACGGCGCATAAACTTTTAGTGAAGTTTTCTGCTCAGTGGCGTATCCTGCGGCTAAATACAACTTTATACACAACAATTAAAAAGCTTAGCAGAAATGTGAACTTTTTAAAGGCACATTTTGTATTGAAGTTTGCCAGAAAATGCACGACCGCAACATGTTCATCTTAAATGCAGAGTGGCCAAGGAAGATATGCCTTAATTGTTCATCCTAGCAACTCAGATCGACGGGCGAAACGCTGTAAAGTTTGGATGAATTTTTTTTCACTACTAGGACCGAGACTCAGTGACATGACTGTGACGAGTTTGTTATCGCAACAGACCATGTGAACAGAAGTCTGAAAGACCGCGCGTACTCGTAAAACGTGCTCATAGCGTGTTACAACGAGTCTCAACGTCTTCTGCCAGTCATGTTACCCCAAGCAACTTGTTCGACTTGTGTTACCTGTCTATCATGTACACCTCTTTACTGTGGAGTGCCGCAGTTGGCACTACCGTATTGAAATTATAAGTATGTGCGGAAAAAAAGGGAAGAAAATCTACCCAACTTGTTCAGACCTGTATACGTGTGCACAGACGTTGCGTGCCAATTTTTTTCTTTTTCTTATTGCTGTGCGTCAGTTTAACCTATCATTGGGGTCGAGCTTTAATTTTTATCTTGGTTTACCTTTTGTTCGGCGCCGCGTGGAAGGCTGTCTCAAGGGTGGCCTTCAATCGCTTAATTCCTTGCACAGTCGAAGAAGATCGAACCACGTGTTCGCTGGTTCGTGAGTTTCGGAACAGACGCTGGTTTCTAGTAATATTTTCATATTGCGTGTCCGAGAGGAGAGAGAGGTTGATTTAATGAAAAAAGGAAGAAAAAATTGACCCCCCTCCCTTTCCCCGAACAATCTTCGAGTGCGCGTTAGTTATATCTCTCTGGTGGTCATAGAGGGCCGGGTGTTTAAATGGACATATTGCTGATTGGAACTGAACAAAGACCCACCCGATCGAGTAAATATGTTGTTTTCAAAAGACTGGATTTAATGCAAAGGTGGCAGTTGTTCAAATCTTAAAACAACTTCCTTTCTACCTTTCCATTCACAAGATTTAAACATCGAAGTGCAGAAATAACTAAGGGTCGATTCTCGTGACGTCACTTTGGCTCGCTCACGTCGTCAGGGATACCGTCAATGAGAGAGCTAGGGTCGGAAACAATCGTGACCTAATAGGTTGTACTCCTTTAAGTCTACAGTATATCTCGTCAACGGAAAGAGGTCATTATATATAGGTCACATTTTGGATGAATGTGGGTGGTGGAGTATAGGGGAGAGAATATTTCTGAATTAAACATCTTGGGAGCAGTCCTGTCACAAAACTGTGTAATCGTCACGCTTCCATGTGGCTGGCCTCACTCAGCACTAATTCACCACTGAAGTCCAGTCTTGCTAAGGTCAAGTTCATCTTATCGTCTCAATTTAACATTTTGTCCACTGGGAAACAATGACTGGACGAGCTATACATGCATGAGCCTGTGATGATTGAGTGCTCAGGTGTAGCTCATGCAAACAGTAAGAACAGATTGAGCACTTAGACGCTGATTGTTTTCACTTTCATGACTATCTCTACTTGGCCTTGAGCTATGAAGTTTCAGACTTAACCCCAACTCTATTCTGGTCATTGGTATCCCCTGACAGGGGGTGCCTGACTCAGCAACCCAAGGGAAAAATTGTGCTGTCGGCAGTGAACTTACATTATGTGTACAAGCCTCTCACATTAAAACAGCTATGACACACCAGTCTGCTATTAAAATGCAATTAATGGAGATGAAAAAGAAAGCGTCAGGTTATAACTTCTAAAATGCAGGCGAACATGGCAAGCTTTCTCACACTGTAAGCAATTGCAAAGAACAGGTAGAGCAGACTTTATTTCATGTTCACCTGATACGTATAAATAATGTTCAAGTATGCAATACAGCCTCTTTCAATTGATTTGATCTTACAGATATTTAGTGGAAGCCATCAAATTCATGGATGAGATTAGAATTCATGTCAATAAAGGACACGGGAGCTTTATATTCACTAGAACAAAAACAAAACAAAATTGTTCACGAAGTTCACATTACTTTTCATTATATATTTTTATATGACAAATTTTTTTATCTTGACATATTTCAGGAAATATCAAAAGTTGCTAGTATTTTTGTTTAGAAGTTTATGGATTTTGTTTCTTGTTTTATACAAAGGTGAGAGACCATATGCCTGTGATTTTCCTGGTTGTCGAAAAGCCTTCTGTCAAAGTGGACAGCTGAAAACACACCAGCGCCTGCACACAGGAGAAAAGCCATTTGTCTGTTCTGTCAATGGTATGTGTTGCCATGAAATTACATTTTTCTTTTAAATGGACATGTATGTGGCAGTTTCTCTTTAAATCTTCTACTAGCATATTAGGTTTTTATTTTTCTAAATTATTATCTTTTATAGAACTTTATTTTTCTAACCATGCACCTGTGCTCTTTTTGGATTGTTCATTTATCAGCCAGTTAGCAGTTATACAAAGATGGATCGCTAGTGTAGCGTAATTTTGAAATATTTACTTTCATTGGCATGGTTTGGTGAAAAACTCTTTTGAACAGGCTGCAAAAGCCGTTTCACTCATGCCAATCGACATTGTAGTGACCATCCCTATGCCAGTCTACAGCGGGTGGAGACACAGGTCTCAATGGAGCCAGAGAGTTTCTGGGAAAACAGTGACAAATCTGAAGTTTTGACATGGCTACAGAAGTAAGTTTCATAATGTAATAAAATATATTTTGACAAGTTGAATGTACTATAAACTTCCTTTTTGATCAAATGCACTGATACTAATTTAGATTTTAATTTTTCAAAACACACTCGGCCATTAAGCTTTCTGTGACAGTTCATTATCAAAATATTTTGGAGCAATGATTTCATCATTATCATTTATCATCATGATGTTCATCATGCTGTATATAGATGTTTTAATGGATTTTAGCATTAGGGTGTGTCCACTGTAAAGGGTAATAGGAATATTGCTGGGGAACTTCCCTAATTTTTTTGTTGGTTCTTCTCTTGTTGTTTGTGCCATGCATTCCTTTATACAGTGTCTGCTTTTCTGTGAAATCAAAATTTGTATTGCGACATTTATTTTAATGGACAATAAAGCAGCAGCATCTTCATTCCCACGACTTATTTTATTACACAGCCAAAGGCACTGAACACTCTGAAGATGCACTTCTTCAAAACTTCAAAATAAAAGATCAGAACTTTAGCATGTTGACCTTTTTTTGTTTGTTTAGACAGGCGGAACAAAGACAAAGCAAATCACCAGTCAAAAACACATCCCACAAACTAAAGCGGAAACACAGCGCTGAGGAGGAAGAGGAAACATCCGACGAAGATTCAAATTCAAATCCAAAAAATGTTCACCCTGATACCATCCAAACAAAACTAGACATGAACAAGGATCAGCACGACAAGTGGATCAGTGCCCTTGCACTGATTGAACTTGCAACAGGCTGCACCATGATCTAGATAAGTTGTTTGGCTTTCCCTTTCCAAAAGGGGTTGATTAACAAGGGATCAAATTCCTGGTCGAATTCTTGAGGCGTTGTTGAAACTATGTGTTGCTGAACTTGCTGTAGTTGGCTAGTGTACCCCCCTTTAATTGTTTCAGTGTGGTGACTGAATAGAGCAGAAAATTGTAAAATAGAGGACAATCACATCACTTCTGAAACAATTACGATTGAAGACTGAAATCCATTTCTTGTTTTAATGTTTTGAAAATACTGACATAATAATTTGTTGTCTTTTTACTGTGCATGTGTCTTTTCAATTTCCATCTTCTGTCAATTTTTTTATAAAGGAACTCTGCATTTACTAAAATGTGCAAACGATAGCATTTGACAAAACACTGTGACATTTGGCCGGGATGGACAGTGAATAATTTCATTAATATTTTTTTAAACAGCATCTGCCACATGAAAGTGTATTCCGTCCATTACATTTTGCTCTGATAGCTGCAAAATCATCTGTATGTCAATGTAGCTGCCAAAGCAAGCTACAAAGATATAATATTAGGATATAGTCGGCTTTAAAACACACATACACTTCTGGGCCAGCTGCATGTACTACAACAGTCTGTATTTAAAATATGTTAACAAAGCCTGCTGAAGATTGCAGTTTGGGTCATCAGTTTGCCTCCAGATAATACTATATAATTCCATGCATCAGTAGCTTATAAACATGTTTACATTCCATTCCTAAGATATACTGTGCTAGCATTTTTGCCTTAAACATAATAATCATCAAATTTTGGCCACATACTACTTTCAGCATGTTTATGAAGATGTTGCAGTTCGTATTACTACAGCAACCAAAACAGAATAATGATACTATTGAGTTACTATGATAGATGTGATAAAGTCACAGAAGATATGTAGTTCTTGATTTAGAAAGAAAATTACATAGATGTTTTTGCTCAGAAGGTTCTACTTTTGGAAAGATTTTGCCATTAAAGCCAGCAAAAACAAAATTTCTGGTTGTCTGACCATTGATACAAACAGCTAAACAATTCATCCTTTCAGCCAAAAAAGCAATATTTTCATATTCATGCTCTTCTTTAAATTGTGATTATTCTACCTTTAGGTGATAAACTCTTAAGAGTGATATAAATGTATTCATGTGTCAAGTTAATCATCTCAAAGTTTGCTTTTTTTTTGCAAATTTAACATTCAAAAAACACTGCTGAGTAACAGGCTGCCATTTTTGCAAGATCTTTTTTTAATGACACCATACGTGTTCAGATTTCAAGATTAATATTCTCTTATTGAACATCAGCCCTGTTTGGAGAGATAATAAATGCTTGCCTCAAAAACTGTTCTCTCTCATAATTTTTTTGAGAATTTTGATAACTTAGCAGTTATCATAAAAGTAATCTTTCCAAATAATTTAAAATCACAGAACATTTTTATCTTGATATAGTTAAAAGAGCCATGGATAACATTAAGAATCATCTTAATACTTTGAAACAAATTCAAAAAATTATAATAAATTTTGAAACTATTTTTTTTTGTCGGGGTGATGTGTTGCAAGGTGTAGGAGATAATGCAGATTATGACAGCTCATGTGTCAGCATAAATGTGTATGAATCTAAATTTTTAAAAAAATAAATTGCTCATGCTTCATATTGATACAATTACAAATTATGAGAACCCATTTAAATCTTACCTCTATCAGTTGTAGTTAAATATTTGGCTAAAATCAATCTGAACAAGAAAAACTTGGGGCACTTCCATTATGTGACCAATGACAAAAAAGATCAGATTATAAAGGCCTATATGCTTGGCATAAAAAAGTCTGTGATTTTGTTCTAACCATCAGTACTGAGGTAAGGGGAATGGAACAGATGATTCTACACTGTCTTAAAATTTTCTCACATCTACAGATGTCTGAAATGTATATCCTGCCTATCTATGTTCTTCATTTTATCAATGGTATCAGTTACTCATTTTAGTACTTATTACTGGTTTTAAACCATAAGGATAACAATGTGTTCAAAAATTTTGGTATTTATTCAATATTATGTTGTGCTGTCCACATATCACTAATGCCTGTATTCAGAGACTGTTTCTTAAATCTTTTTCTTTGCATAATTTATTTGGAACATTTATATATGCAAATTTTATTGATTTTGTGAAATGATTTAATTGTAGTAAAAATGTGAACTGTAACTTGTGGCCTGTATTAGGCACATATTTCATAAATAAGGATGTACACTTGCTTACACTGCCAGTGAGAACACTGCAACTAAGTATTCTAAACAAACCCTTCATTTGTGGGTGTGTGTTAGAATGAGATTTTCTTTTGCCAGTAGTCAAAGAAATTGTTAGCAAGATAAATGTTGAGCCATAATTCATGCAATGCAGTGAACAAGATTTAAAGAAGTTTACAATGAAAAGTGTACTTTATTGTTTCATTCTTGCCACTCTGTTCCTTCTCCTCTGTGCTAAAATGTCATTAACAAACGTGCACACATTGTTTTGTATTCTTGAATATTTAATCTGTTATCTGGGGTGATTTTTACAACTCTTGAACTTTTTTTTGCGCGTTACACAGGAAGAATTTAATGTAGTGTACATTTTGTTTTTTTAGCTAGCCTTACACATACTTGGTGCACTTTTACAGTCAATTCTTTCTCTCCATCCTATGTGTTTGCTAAACAAACTTCCATCTAAGGAAACATAAATCAAAGTGATCTCGAACAGCAAGATCGATTTTCTTAATGCAATATATTTTCATCTGCTTTATTTATTTTTTATTTCTTTCCTAAACAACATACAGTAGATTTCAAATATCATTTTTCTTAAGAGGCTATAGTGTCTACCACTATGCAGTCATTTGTTTCCTAACCTGATGCTCAAGGTTGATTCTCTCAGCAAGATTGATTTTCTCAAAGCAATATTTAAGTTCCAGATTTTCATCTGGGCTTTTTTTTATTTATCTTTCTAAACAACAGTATTCATTTTAACCTCTTTTTCTTAAGTCTCTAGTGTCTAGCACTATGCAGCCATTATTTTCCTAACCTGCTACTTAGTGCTAACAATTGTACTCAAAAGCATTTCTTCATCAAGCATTGATAAAATGTTTGCAGGATTGAGTTTTTTGCTCTAACTGTTCTATCTGTTTAGAATTTTTAAAAAACCCCTATGTGTAGCATATGTAGTTGGTGGTTTTTTGCTTGATGCCTACTAACGCCTGGTGATTTATTAATACACTGCTGATTTAACATTCCACTGGTTGTGTGTTCAGCCAAGATGGCAAGAAGTGATTGTTATACTGTTCATTTATATGTTGATTAGATGAGTGAGACACATTAATGTATCATTGTTGACTCTTGTACATTTTATCAGGATCTTTATAGCGCTGAAGAAACTCATTGGTTTTTTTTCCCATTTTAAACATATTTGTTTTTAATCCTCATTTTAGTATTTCTACAAGCCTGAATAAATATCAGATATGGTGCTGTTACATAATTTTAAAACCTGTTTTAAGAAAATCTAATGGTGCAAAAAATTCAAGCATTTGATCATTAGACCGTCCATTTGGTTATTAAAGTCTGTTCCGTCCATTTTTATGTTTTTTGAATTGGCAAGATAATCTCAGACAGGCAGAAGATTTCATGCAGCTAATAATGTGAAATGCAGCTAGTGCCAGACCTTAACATGAACGAGTGGGTATCGCACATCAAGAATCAGCTACTTGGACTGCATTGTAATACCAAAGACAATTTCTAAACTGGAAACATGAGGGACCTAACGCATTATGTAAGACAATGGCAGAAGCGCACAAAAAAAAAAGTGCTATGATGGAATACTGTACAGTACAGGGGCCTGCATCATATTTTCTTTTTTTGTGGACTTCAGCTAAATTGTATGTAGGGAAAGTGGGATGTCACCTCTATATCTTACTATTTTCTGTCAATGATGGAGTATTTCTTGTCTACTTATAGACTTCTGCCATTGTCCCCCTCTGTCCATTAGGCCCCAAGATAATGAAGACTCGAGGCCATTTAGAAACAAAGCTGCCTTTTCCTGACTCATTGTTTTCCAAACTGAAGCAATTTTTTTGGATAGTTTGGAGAACTGACCCAGGGTAATAAGTGTGAAAACTGGGAAGATGCTGGGTTATTATTTTGCTTATTCTGAGTGACCATTCTGATGGAAATTTTAAAATTACTACCAATAAGTTAGTGATGCAAATATCTTTACATTGTCATATAGTTTGGTGTTTAGAGTTATTTAAATTTGTTTAAAACTGTGTTAATATATTTAAAATTGACTAATGAAGCAGCTTGTGTCATTCCCTTTTCTTTAGACAGCTATATAAGAAATATTATATGGGGAATGTAGCTGAAAAGACAGTTTTCATTGTTACGATCGTGTGTTCATTGATGTGTTCAACACTTTGCCCAGTTTGTATTTTATCAGATGTTGTGCTGAAGTTAAAAAAAATATATATAGTGTGTTGCACTTACTGCTGCTGTTAAGTATGCAAGACAACAGCATTCACTAATCTGCCCCTGCAGCTTTTCTGCAGGAAAGGTTTAAAAAGGGCAGGAGAGGGTTGCGCTCTACCTTCTACATGCTGCGCCCTTGACATAAGACATATTAACTGCTTCTTTGTCCCCTAGAGTATGAAACCTTTTACCACAAGCCACTCTTAAAACCACCATGATGTTGACTAGAAACCAAAAAAGATCATTAATGATCTGGGTTTAATTACAGTAACAGTAATGCAACTGTTTTAATTTGTGGCTGCCAGATTCGTTTTCTTGTTCTGCATGTTACAGATAATGAGATGAATTTTGTTGGCAGAACGATTGTTTCAGCTGTCAGCAGCAGCTTGACAAATTACGAAAAGTTATATGTTGAATTTCAATTAAATGTGTTTTTAAAATCATGACTTTCAGGGGAAGAAAGAGAGAGAAAGTGTGTGTGTACATACACATATGTATGCTAAAGTTTGAGTTTCATGCGTACTATACAGTACACGCAGACCAAAACCAGCATATATGTATATGCCTGAATCTGACAAAAATCACAGAGGTATACAAACGGTTAACCGGATTAAAGTGATGAAAATTTAGTGAACCAAACAGCATGCACATGCTAAAATCTAAAAATTATTATAATGCACTTAAAAGCTTATCAATTCACAAGAGAAAAAAAGGGCATCAAATCTGAGTAAATTTAACCAGGCAGGTATCATTTAACAGTCATATTTAAGAAGAAAGCACTTGCAGCCCATTTTGACATCACATGAAGTACCAAGGCTAAGGTTAGTAATGGCATGAAACCGCTCCAGCAAGCCGATTTAAACAAAAAATGTTTGCTCCTCAATGCAAATATGCAGCACTTTCATCATGACTTGAAAAAAGAGAAAAGTTGTAAGTCTTTAAAGACAAAAGAACAGCTTTTAAGCCAAAGTAACTACATTACTTTTTCATTTAATATACACAAAACAAAAAGAAAAGTGGTTGTTATAGACCATTTCTGCTAGATTAATTTTGCTGATGACAAAGAATGGGGGTTTTCTTATAATGGAAGCATTTCTGACCTTTTCCCCTGTTTTTGAAGAACCTGGGGAATTTATAATGTATTTGCTAAAAGGAGAAAACAGTTTGATTCATATGAAATTAATAAAAAAAGCAAATTATCTTGCATATGTATATTTATTTTATATTGTTACATAAGTTGTATAGTACAGCTACTTGCAGTGAGAAACAGGGAAGAGAGAAGATAAGTTACTTCATAAAACCTGACAATGATCACAATACCTCTCATTGGTTTAAAGGTAGCTACAGTATGCTCCCTGTGTTTTGACAAAAAGGTTTACATGTGACTGTTGATCATTAATGATAAATCTTTAGATTATCTAATCTATTATGTACGAATATAAGGGAAACCAATTACAGGCAAGAGGATGATAACCAAAAACATTTTTTCCCAATTAGTAGACAGCAAAAGTTGATTATCCAAAGCCTAATGTGAGTTAAGTGGTACTCACACTATAGACTACTATATTGATAAATAGCTGTAAACACTAAAAATCAGTCTTGATAATGACATGCTTTAGATAGTTTCAAGGTATAATTCATAGAGCTTATATGTTGTCATCATTGTGATGAGCTCTAAAGTCACGGGCAATCCAGTGGCACAACTGTTAGTACCTGTCACCAATACAGTGAACGTTAGCTGTCCTAGGTTCAGCTGGTCTCTGTCATGCTGTTCTTTATCTGCATGAGGCATCTATTTACAGGGCTGCCTGCTTTGCTTTGATATAGATAGCTGCTGACTTGGCATAAAACACCAATTCCCCCCAACCACACACCTCCAAAGTCCCTCAAAGAAAATCCCTTTAAGACAAGAATCTACAAACAGTAGTTTTGTCCTAATTCTTTGAAAATATTTTCTCTATACTTAATAGTGGTTTTTACAACTCTTTACTTAATATTCAGCAAATTTTTTACTGATATTGGTTTTTACTAAACAGAAGGAAAGTACTTTGAAAATCTATTTTGTGCATCTCTAATTAAAACAGTAAAATACATGGTTTCCTCCCTGAATGAATGCTACAGATCTCATGCTTATTTTCTATAATTAGAGTTCTCTATCATCTGGATGATAAAGCTCACTGAGAAGTCGATAAACATATGAAGGTGCATTGCTGCCCCTGAAAAGAGACATAAAGAAAGTAATAGAGTTAAAATATATTAGACCCAGTATAAATAAACAAACCACCCCAAATATTTGATCTACAACTTTTAAACGTAGCAGTTTTACAAATCTAACTTTGATTTGCTAATCTTCATGATAATATCCCAATGACAGCTGATCCACTTTTACAACTGTAATAAAATGACTAATGCTTGTTTAAACTAATGATAGTTAGTCTTGTCCATGTCATGTTCACGTATATCACTGTGATAATGTCCTAAAATATAACTACGATTAACTCTAAGGTTCATATTTTCTAATTAAACAGTACCTTAAAAATCTTGTCCAATCAATTTTAAATAAATATAAGAAAATCTAACAATTGACAAATAAATAAAACCTGTCTGATCCAGCGGTATACTTACATGTTTGTGATGTAGAGAGTGACACAGTCTGGAGGTACATAGTTAAATACAGGATTTATAATTTCAACACTCTCACGACCTTCCATTTCTTCAAATGGCAGCAACATTTGAGGATTGGCAAACTTATTAAAGCCCTCCTATTTAATGAAAGTACAAAAAAATTAAAAATTAACACAGTAAACCTATAGAATACCCTACAGGATTTAAAGCATATCTCTACAGAATAATGCCCTTCAATAAAAATTAATGTTCAAATAAATAAAAATAAATTTAAAAAGGCAATCTTATTTGTCAAACTTCTGTCTGTATGCTTATATTTTTTGTGAAGTGCTTTGAACTAGTCTTTGATGGTGAGGTAAACCACTATATAAATTAAGTTAATATACAATAATATATTATTGAATTAATAACAAGAAAGAACTTCAATAACCACACTTACCTGATCTAGAGAGTGAAAATATTGAGGGGACAATTTGTACATGGCAGCACACACTAAAACCTTTACAAAAAGGAAGAAAGAAAGCTGATTAATATATATGCACTACATGTAAACAAGATACAGTCAAATCTCCCTACTATGCCACTCTCGGTATTATGCCACTTTTGCTCGGTGCCGACTATAAATTCAATGTAAAAAAAAATTTACTATGCCACCCCAGACTCTCGCTACTATGCCACTTTTTTTGTGACTGTTAAAAGACACAAGTTGTGAAATTCCGCGCAGTGCTCGATTATTATACTGTATGGTAGTGTGGGACATCGCAGTTAGGTGGGATGGAACCTAGCACGCACACAGGGAGGGTGGAGGCTGGCAATGTGGGGGGGGGGTGGTGGTCGCTGGCCGGGTGACAGCCACGTGACAGAGGGAAGGTGTGAGGGGGTCGACTAGCGACAGGATGCAGGTGCGCGGATGTGGTTGGAAGGGGTGGAGGATAAAGAGGTGAGGGGGAGAATGAGAGGAGACAGCTAGCGAAGCCGATGATTCTTGAGAGCTTTGGACCAGACCTGGGCAAAGGACTCCTGTCTCTGACCGGCCCGCCCGCCAGTATATATACTATACATACAGTATTAGGTAAAACTGAGTTAACTATATTAGTCCGGCCCTCTAAAACCATCCCAATTTCTCATGCGGCCCCTTGGGAAAATTAATTGCCCACCCCTGCTTTGGACTGACGGGTAACTTGAACAAATAAAGCCGTTTTTACGAACCCTCTCTACTATGCCACTCTCGCTACTATGCCACTTTTGCTCGGTCCCGGTAGGTGGCATAGTAGGGAGATTTGACTGTAACAAAGATAGATCAGAGGTGAGATCCTACAATATCAAAGGAAACTTGCATTATTAATTTGCCCCTTTTTAAGTTTTAAAATAATTAAACTGATCATATGATTTATGCCACAGTCTGACTCTGGCCTCTTTAGTCAGAATTTCTTTTAGCCTAGAATTATCCCTGAAACTTCCAAAGATAAAATTACAAAGTGTTGTTTATTTGCAATGCCATCACTTACTTGCTTAGAGAAGTGTTTAGCTGCCTTGGCAATATTCCTTGTTCCTGTAATACTTTTCAACCTGAAAGTGAAATGTAAGAACGCTTTACAATAAAGGATTCAACTACAACATAAACCTAGTAAAAAATAAGTAACAAAATTGAAAAAAAACAACTATGTATAAATTATCCCTAGCAAAATCCTGCTCAGCATTGTAATGGATTTTCAGATGTAAGCTATTTTATCCTTTGGTGATGTGCTTATATGCCAAGGACTAAAAGATCATTCTGCCAAACATAGAATGAGAAGACACTTGTGATATAACAGTTTTTATCACATGTCCTACATCAGGGGTGGGAAAAATCCAGCCCATGGGCCCTATATGGCCCATGAAATCATTTGGTCTTGCCCTCCCAAGGCAACTGCAGGCAAACTTGAAATTTAATAAATCTAGTAAAATCTTCTATAGTAACATATATTTATATCAAATGAATCATACTCATAACATATTTGAAGGAACTATTAAGGAACATCAATTACAAGACAGACAGGACACATACAAGTTCATGGCGAAACGGACATGTGTCTCATCAGCTGCCAGCAACCCATTTGCGTGTATTGCGTTGACTCTGAGGACTGTCAGTCCCAAGCAGGCTGAGAGTGTATATGCTGTGAAAGTGTTAACTGTAATATCCCTTGTCAGAAAAAAAGGCTCCCCCGCCCCTGTTCTAGCTACTGTGAGGCAAGGGAGACAACTTCACACTACAACAAACCTCCCACTCTTGTAACTAGGCTCTCATTACTGGTCCTTCCTCTGTCAAACCTAGATTAAGGATATAGATCTGTGCTTACAGGGACTTTAAGTGATTTTTTAACTCAATAAGAATTGAAAAATCAAGGAAAGAAAACATTGCTCGCTACCATCAAATGGTTGGGGGGTAGGGGTGTGTAAAACCTGATATGGTTTGGCCATGTTGCTAGACCTTGAAAGGGAAAGCAGATAGCCGAGTGCTTAAAGAGCTGGTATCTAAACGGAGATGCATGCTGGTCTGATACCCAAGTAGTGCAGCAAAATCAACCCCAGTCGACCTAGCTCGCGGGAATGAGTACCTGACTCCACAGAGAGTTGGGAAAGGTAAGGCAGAAAGAGAGAGGAGATGGGCACTTAAAGCTGGCCTTGGGATGTGAGGTCTCTAAAACCTCACTGCCCATCTAAATGAAAAGGTTAGGGGATAACCTTTGCCTTTACCTTAGACATGACACATTACCAAAGGCAGTCCTCTTCGGTTACATGGACAAAAGGTGACGCCAAAGAAAACAGAAAAAAAGGCTGACAAATGTGAAGGAGTGCACAGGCTACCCAGTGAGAGATTTGCTTAATATGGCTCAAGACGAGCTTAAATGGCGAATCCTCTTCACTGCTGCATCTCATAAGGTCATTACAATCACAGGTACAGGCGGGTTGGTCCCCAAGGGTGGGATAGCTTGCTCCATTTCTGGCTGGTGCCAGCTAAGGTAATGTTGATGATGTGCACAGTTACAATTAGTTATGTGTCTGGATCAGAAGTATGGTATGCTTAGATTTCAAGATTTAAAGTGTTAACAAATGTTTTGGCATTATGCATAAACTTATAGAGATAAAGACTAATTATACACCAAAACTTTTAAATCTTGTAGATAAACTGCACATAAGAGATATATATACATACCCGCCATCAGCCATCACAGTATGTGTGCCAATGATGACCTTATTGACATGAGGCATAAAGGCAAAGACATCTGCATCTGGAATGACTTTTGTTGGTATATTTGCTTCACTCAGTTTTAAAGCCATGTCATGTCCCTGAGAAAGAAAACGAATATAAACTTAAACATGTCACTCTCTCCCATAATCCAAAAAATGCAACCTTTGATTTGTGCAGAGATGCTAAGGCACCTACCTATAAGTTTGTTCTTGCAGTTTATACAAAAACACCACAGCCATCATGCCTCTGTGGTGATGCAAAGTTAGTCTATGATATTTACATCTCACATATCTCAGAATAGTGGCCAGTGATAGGAATAGCTTTGCACCATTAACTTATTTCATGTACGTGCCCTAGAAAAGCGTTCTTTTCAAACATTTACAAAGACAGGAGTGTGGTTTATGTTAAGAAAAGGATGCAGAAAAAACCTTGCAATTGTAGCAAAATAAATAGTTTACATAAATCATTGATATAAATATGACTCAATAAATGATTGAATTTACCAGAAGACTAAACTTTCAGTGTTCAGCATGCCAAAGCTGACACACACATGAAAGGAGGAAAACAAATCTGAACGCTTTTAAACTTACCCCTAAAAATGGAAAGCCTTCAGCAACAATAACATTAAAACTCCGCTTCCTGGCAGCATTCTGTAAAATGTGACAAACATGAATGATAAGAACAAACAGATTTGTAAGTGACGGAAATACAATCGTAACTGTATAGTTCTTATTTCATTCAATAAATATGATTCCTACAAATAAAGAATAAATTATTAAAATAACTTAAGATCAGTTGATAGCTAAATAAATTCAACTAGTACTTAAAAAATGTAAGCACATACCTTCCAACTTTCTCTTTGTTCTTCTTCTCTCCCCTTACCTCTCTCTCAAGCACACAAACACATGCACAAAACTGTTCTCCATACAAAATCAAATCCACCACAACATTTGGTGATTACCTTTAGAAAAGCAAGCACTGTTCTAGATTTCCCAATGGTCATAATGGTATCGCCACCATAGATATGTTCCAAAGCTTGTGTAGCCACATTCTCTGCACTAGAAATAAAACAGTATCTTCTGTCAGATAACCATGTTCCAGTTGGTACTTTAATCGTGTGTAATTTAATAATATTTATGACAGAGAAGCCACTAGACTCCAAAATGAGTCAAGATCCTTCCAATAACACTTTATTGATGCAACCAGTCCACATGACAGAAGACCAGAAGAGAAAAAAGAATGTTGGTGGACAAGTATAATGATGAAAATAAAAAAGTAAAGCTATCAAATTTCTATGTGTGAGACTTGATGAGAGATCAAGAAGACTGCAACAGGCTCTGATATTTATGACAAGGAGGATGGTATGAGCCTGAATGAGTGCCATCCATAAGCATTAGAAAAAAAATGTACTGCTGAATCTTTGCATGTTGCACTGAATCCAGGACAGGAAAAGAATGAAGGTGGTAAACAGCAGCTTCAAGGATGTCTTAAATGGCTATGAGTATGTAAAGGGAATCCTTCGTTCATCTTATTGTGTCTTGTTGCAAACAATTTCACAAAACAAACTAAAATCAAAAGTAAGAACGCAAAAGGAATAAAACCTTTATGCTCACCTTCCCTCCAGCTCTGTGAGAAGCTCACCGATACTTTCATTAATTGAGGCCTGCCACAAATCAGCAAATAGGACATTTGCCATAGCCATAACATTTGACAGACATTTGTGTAACATATTTGAAAGGTAGGTCTCTCTCACACGCACTTTCTCTCACACATGCACACACAGATGTGCATATTGCAGACCAAAAACCCTTACCTTAAGTGTTGGAATGGATTTTGAGAAGTCCTCAACACCACCCTCTGCCAGAAGCAAGTTCTAAGGTTCAAAAAAGAACCTCATAATTATTACTTCTAGTGAGCAATTGAACATAAACTATTATAACTACTACCATATCACTAAACTTCTGGCAATCAATCAGACACAGGTCTAAAAAATTCACTAGAAACAAGTGAAAGGGATGAGTGATCTGTCACAGAAGAATACAATGTTTGTACAAGAATGACAAGAGAATAAGCAAGAAAGAATATAAAACATCTAACCCAGCATACTGACTGAAAAGATATTAATTACATGCATAGAGAGTTTAAATCTTTGACCAGTCTTAACTTTGAACTCTAAAATTAAAACATTACAAAAATAAAGCTACACTTTAAAAAAAATAACAACTTTCCACCCACCAGTATGTAAACTGTCAAAATGTGTGCAAATGTTAAGTAATCAAAGAACGTTAAAATTTTCACAACTCACATGCAGAGACTCCTGGGCATCTGTTTCATCAGTACTGTCTACTCCTTTGGCTCCACTGCAAGTAAGACATCATCATCAAAATACAAAATTTTTATTTATCAAGAAAATCTTATATAAATTAATAGCGAAAAATAATAAAAAGCTTTTTTCTAATCAAACCGAACAATATTTTGAGATACAATAAAATATTGTTGTGAAGACTTCAGCAAAGACTTTCAATTTAATCTATAAGTATTTATTTGTTTTTATTTTCAGGATTTTTTTTTTTGTATACTAATTACAAATAACAAGAAGCATCTGTTGAACAAAGCATGCTAATAATAAAATGATTGAATACATTCTTATAACCTTTAGTTATTTATTATCTAGGCAGTTCTGAATAAAGGAAACTGCTGACTTTAAATTAGTGAATGATACTATTGTATTACAGCAATAACATTCTTAATTCATATGCTTATGGTAAAGCAGGTAAAAACAGGACCTCAATTGTCAATCATTTCTTCCATTTATTGTATATTTTTACTAAGCAATATAATTTGACCTGTAATTATTACCTGGCATACTCTTCTCTAATGATTTTCAAAACTCTCCGCACCATGTTGCCAACAACGCTCTCTGATGGATCAGCTGCCATAAGCTTTTTGCCTTCTGCCCTGATAATCTCCATCAGTTCTCTGCAGAGAACGAAAGCACACATATTTATCTCCCCTACAAAAACTTTATTCAAGTATTTATTTTAAATAGCAATATATTTTGAAGTATTGGATACAGAACCAACTGTATTCATGAAGTAAAATACCTTCATGACAATAATGGCCGTTGGTGTAGAATGAAAATTAATCTTAGGCATATAAATTATCCTGTGCATGGAATAAGTTTTCTGAAGCTTAGGCCTCAAAATGGTTGGAAATTATGAAATATGCTCTTTACCAATGGCAATTTAATTTTGTCTCAAAAACCTAGGCATTAATATCTATAAACTAGCATTTTCTGATTAGTTGGAAATGAATAAAAGAGTCAAAGATGAGGATGGGAAAATAAAGTGTTTTATAGTCTCAAACAGATATCCTATGTTACCCAGTTGTAGTACTGTCAGCCCTCATCACTTTCTCTGTTTTGATTGTTTATGGGTTTACCATCAATAATTAAAGGGGATTTTTTTTTTCCAGTATTGCAGCCTAAAGCAGAAAATCAGATACACTGACCAGAAAATGTCAAGAAAATTGTTTAAATGTCTTGTAATGTTTCATTAAATCTAATGTATGTTACATTAAATCTATTATTTATTATAGATATAATATATATCAAATATTAAAAGTGAAATTTCGCAAAAAGCTTCAGTGCATTAAAGGACTGTTTGAGGACATTAATTAAAAAATGTGCAGAACATTCTGTTGCAATATAGAATACAACATACACAATGTACTATTTCACTTTTTTGTGTCTTCAACAGTATCAGGGGTGAAATTTATGGGAAGGGTCCTAGAGTTATTTTTCAATTTCCCAGACAAGTGGTGCTCCTGCACCTCTAACCCTCACAAATAGCAATGGCTGACTATATGTATATTTAGTTAAAATATGTAGAAACATTAAACTGCAAAAAGCCATCATACAAGAAAAGTAGACAAAATTCAGTATTTTTAACATGTAAAAAATGTATCCAGTTTTACTGAATGCATGACAAACATACAAATATTTACATGATTAATCAGAATCATTGAAGCGACATGTTGAAAATGAACTGAGATTATAGTTACTGTTATATCACATGGTACATACAATTATATACTTTAAAATATAAAGGTAAAACTACTAACATAAAAATATTAGCTAAATGTACTAATGTAAAGGTACTCACTTTGCACTGGCCCATTTGGACTTCGATATGATTCTCCTTAATAAATCAACTGTTCTAGATGCAACTGTATACGATCCTAGTCCTTCAACACTAATAAATGTATGAAAAAGAGAAGGATTTCTTTAGTAATTTTAAGAATTATTTCACAATCCGTATTTTGTTTGCTTTTGGATTATTCTTTATGTCAGTTACAATCAGAAATAGGAACTCTTGACACATGCCTAAAATTGTGAGAGATAAAATCAAAAGCAAATATTTAAAGTTTAGTCTATCTCAAGCTCATTATTCCTATCAATATTAGTACTACTAATTCTTTAAGTTTTCTTTTATCAGATCTCTGAAAGCATATTACTATTAATTGGGTTAGTGTAATCTCATGAAAGTGTACTTTAACATGCTGCAACAAAACTGAAATTTGCTGCTATTTCCGTGGTCATTGCCTTTAACAGTTTGACTGAAAATTATAAAATGAAGAATCTTCTTAAAGCATTACAATTCTATTTTATTTAATTCACTATTGACATACAATTTTAGATAATTATATAGTAAACTCTCATATCACAATTAGGCTATTACATAGCATTTCATGTTATGGCAAACTAAGCCATTCGTTGAATTTCACACATTTTACTGGGTTCTCTTTTATTACTCAGTGCTAAGTTTTATTGATCAACTACAGTTAAGATATATTATCTTTATCACAAGCACCACTAGGAGATATCGACAAAAATATTGTAGTAAATGCATATACGTCAGGAGGAAAATCCCACAGTGTATATGATCGCCCAATATTGCACCAGTCACTGCCAGATGTAGAACTAAATTATTAATATGTACAGAAATTACTTTTTTCTGAGATCGGCCATAAAGCTCTCCATTCTTTCTTGAAGCTCCTTTTTATCAGTATCAGCAGGCATTGTAATAACAAAATAACTTAACAATCTGCAACAAAGTTCTCACGCCTTTATCACATTTACAAGAACACGATGTTAGGCAAGCTATGCATAGAATAGCCTCCCTTTATGTTGAAACTCTTTATTGATGAAAAACCTCGCGGGTGCCTGTTTACTTGCTACCCACATGTTCCGACCTTGTTTTTCGGTATTCTAATCGGATAGCAAAGCTCATTATTATGATGTACCTACTCTAATTTGCGTATTGTTTTAGTGCGAACGTCGTGAAAATGAAAGCAGTATAACATCATTGGTATTAGGCGTTATCAGCTCTACAGAGCGCTATTTTCCATGGGTTTGCGTCGTCTGCTAGAGAAATGGAAGCAATATCGGTACAGATTTGTCCCGTGGCTTGCATATAACTTGAAAGACAGGTACTACATATGAAGTTATTGAAGTTCGATGTTTCTAAAAACAACAGAAACACTAGAAGTCTGGAACAAATGTTTTGCTCGTGTGGGACGCCTGACACAAAAAAACTACTACTACACCTATATATATTACCTGATTCATTAATGACAAGTCCCACTTCCCTATGCTCAGTTTGCTCGCTCTCGTCTGTATTAAATGGGATCTGTACCTCTTTTGAAGCACATTAACATGGCATCGCCCATTACCGAAACGATTCATAAAATATTACTGCGTTTCACCCATAAACAGCATATTATAAAATATAAGCGTAAGAGAATGCCGCACTTTATCCCTTTATAGTTAAATTTTCATTGTGTCTTGATATATTAATAATAATTTTTAGACTACTTATAACAGTAAAAAAACTTTCATCATTTGTAATGCCCGCGTAAACTGTTGCACTGGAATTTATATCAACAAAAATATAATTTGCATTTTTCAGAAGTGTGAGATCTGTGCCAAAGGGGGATAAAGATAAACTTGTTTTGGATGAAGAAGTTAAGATGGCCCTAATAAACTTTCTATCAGCGATTGCAAATAGTACTAAAGACAGCAGTATTAGCAGTTTGGTGTGTCTACAATCAAGTGCTGAAAACAATTTGGATCTGATGCATAAAGTTTTGGGCTTCAAAATCCAGAGACAACTCAGTTCTATCCCTAATGGTGGGACGGGAGTGATTGTTACTGCTGGATTTATTCCTGCTGGAACAGTTACTTCACTCTATCCAGGTAGTCTTGTAGGAAACTGCAAATAATTTATTAATTACTGATGATGATGATGATGATGATGCCTTAACTATTTTCATGCTTGTTGTTTTCTTTGCCATAATACCAACCCATTGAACATATTTTTTTTTAGATATAAATCTGTGGTACAGTAGAATCTGTTTGCCACGTATAACTAACTTTGCAGCAGTAGGATAGCTGGGAATATATGTCAAGTAGGGATATCACTAATGACTTTTACCTGGCAAATCTTGTTATATAAGGTGTATAAATAAGTGACTTTGCTTACTTTTCCATGACTGTTGCTTCTGCAAAAGGCACATTTTGAGCTTAACAGTTATACAAAAAAGTTATAGATTTTCTTTCACTTATTATGTTGCTTTAGTGTCAAGTTTCATTGCATTTGGTACTTACAGAGCTTATAGTGAATCTAGTCCTCATAATTTTTTTTTTAGAATCATAAGTTGTTAAGCCCCCTAAGACTTTACACTTTGTCTTCCTGTGCTTGCAGCTTTTATTTGTTGCAAACGATTGGAAACATCAGATAAGGAATTAAGAGTAATTTTTCGGCATAAAAAGAGCAAAAATTCTGAAACTCATTTTTTAAATGATTTTACCCGAACTATCCCTTGTAAAGTATAGTTTATTGTGTAACAGTAGAATTCATTTAACACATTTTAATTTAAGCCAGTCATTGAATGCTTTTTTTGTAGTGATAATTGAATTCTTCCCATAATCACTTGTTCAATTTCTTCTTTTTTTTTTTTTTATGATAGGTTAGTGAGTCATTTTACGATGTGCAAACTACTTCTTTCACAGGCCTCCTATACCAGCCACATGAGCCAATTTTCTTTCAGAGTCTTGGTAATCCATTTATCTTCCGATGTATTGATGGTCTGCTAATTGATGGCAATGACAAGGGAATCTCTAGGCTTCTTTACAAGTGAGTGACTTTAGCTAATGGAACCAAAAATTTTTTTTTAGTTGAACAATGAAACAAATGCAACCTATTAAATGGCAAACCAATCTCTCTTGACAGGCCAGTGCACAAGAAAAGTCAAATGAATCAAAGAAAACTACAGCATTGGTAGAAGTAGAGTTCTTAAGGGTCATATCTCAGGACCTCAAAAGTAGATGTTATAGATTTGTGTTGTAATTAAAGCTTATGTAAAATTGTTGTTATTGTTTGAGGTGAAGTTTATATGATGATTTCATGTGCATGTACATGTAAATTGAACAAAAAGTCATAAACGCCTTTCAGAGTGGGTAATTTGTTGTGTTGCCATAGTTTTTAGTGCTAAAGGAAAATTAGATAATGATGACTGCACAGAAGGCAAGATGTAATTGTATGCCAAAAGAATGGTGTATAGTTCTGTTGTAAAGAGAAGCCATCTGATATTTGCAGTGGGTTTTGAGATATAAAAGAGCAGATGCAGATTTGTCAGAGTGGGTTTAACCATTAGTGAAAAGAATCTCATGATGTGGAGAAGACCCACATTGGTCCATGGATATTTGAACCCAGCATTTTTGTAGCTGTAAGCATGACATGGAATATACTTCTCATTAATTTTATTTTTCTTAATAGAAGATAAAGAACTGTAAATATTTCTACAAATCCATTACCATATTTTACAGCGGCACTAAAAAGTACTCAGAAAATACAGTGTCAGCATGAATCCTTTAAGTTAATCCTTTAATAGATTCCTTGAGGGATTTTTGCAGGTCATGCCATGGTAGAGACAGATTAGGTCCTTTCAGTTTATGTGATGCCAGCTGGTTAACAAACTGGCCTATCAACCCCCTGGCTGTAGGACAGTATGTCAACAATCATAATAAAGGTGAATTTTGGCTTACATTGGTATGTGACATTGTGTTATGGAAAAACATTACAGTGCAACCAATGTTTTGTCATGTTTCATCCTACTGACATCGTCATCATTAACAACATATTTAGTCATAACCTTCATCAGGTATGCAGTAAATTAATGCTTAAAAGCAAAGAAAGCGTTTCAATTCCAACAGTAGTGTATTTTATTACTAAAACTTTGTTTCTTCTCAGATTTTCCTGCAAATGTGGCCTATCAAGAATTTGATCTTCCTTTCAACTTTCCCTTCCATTTGCGTCAGTATTTGCCAAACAATTTTTACAGTGCTAATGTTGGAGACGCTGGGCAGCAACAAAGGTAAATAATCCATTTCTATGCATGGATATACATCTTTATGTGTTGTAAATGAACAAAGACTAAGCATCCATGCTGCTACCGTACTGAATGGCAGATGAATTTGAATAATACAAAGGAATTAAATGATTTTTTTATATTCTTTTTTGAGTTTTTGTGGTTTTCATCTATAAAGAATGTATAAATTTTGCATACAGATCAGCCTTTCAGACAGTCTGTTCTGGTTTCAGGTTGACAAGGCTTGTAGTTCTTGTGGCAACAAGAGACATACACTGTGGAGAAGAATTGTTATCTTCTTATTTCACTGTTGTTCATTAATTGTGTGTGTGAGTGAGATTAGCGCATTACTACATTTAATAACAGTACTGAAGATAAGTGGAAAAATATAACTATAAGAAATAATTATAAGTGGAAATTTCTTTTGATCTTTTTTGATACCTGAACTGTAAATAATTGTAATTAAACCAAGTTCTTTCAAACATGAGAAATGTCACCCTGTGTGTATGTGTGTTTATAGAGAGAGCGTGCGTATGTGTGAGGTTGGGGAAGAGAGGTTGGTGGTGCAGTGGCTAAAGTGCCTATCACCACGACAATGAGAATCGGGTGTGGTAAATTCTAATTTCGGTTCTGACATACATGTCTCTGGATGTGGCACCTCTCTGCTGGGCTTATCATTGGTAGTTTTCTCTGAGTAATCTATTAGGAGAGCGGCCATGTTTTATGTTGTGTAGATGGGTGTTGTATGTTCATGTATGAAAGGTGTTGGAAAGGTGTGTGCACATTGGAAAGGTGTGTGCTCATATGCCTGTACGTAAGGCACGAACATTTCTGGGTTTTTTTGTTTTTTGTGTTTTTTTTTGCATTTTTCTTTATCAATTGGTTCTTTTCTTTGCAGTTTGTTGTCTAGTTACATTTCACTCGTTTTTCTTTAATTTTGTTACTTGTTAACATCATTTTCTTTGTCTTGGATGAACAAACGAAGTTTGGAATTTAAGGTCTTTTGGTGAGTAGTAGGGTTAAGTTTTGACCACACTATATAGTGTTTCACAAGAAATAAAAGTAAAAGAAATTTTCTTTATGCCAAAATGAATATCTCTTGGTCATACCTTCTCCTTAGCTAGTCATGCCCTGTATGCCTTAACAAGAAGTGTCCTTTGAATACAGTCAGCAAGTTGTGCAGGAGGGGCAGGATAACTGCGGTTTAACTAGTGTTTGCTCTACTTCTTAGTAGAAGGTCTTCGGTAAGATGTTAGCCTGGGGCTCTGACTCCTAATCCCTGCCTGCCCAACAGGGTGTATTGGATTTATCAGGGGGTGGAGGAAGGGGATGCCTGGCTTCACATTTCACATGGATGCCCTAAGCATGGCTAACCATGCACATACAATTCACTGCCCCTAGGTCACTAGGCTATGGGATCAACTACCTTTTATCTTCATTCAAATGAACAGACTGTTTAGGCTTACTGTACATTAAATGTGATAAAAGTAGCATACTGATGAAATCATCACATATAAAAGAGGAAGATTTAGTCTTTATAAATGCGGACACTCTCTCTTTAAAAGAGTTGAAAACATCATGAATGATGTTGGATAGAATTCGAGGATAAGATTGGAGGTAGGGACATATGATGACCTTGGAGATAAGAAGCACGATGTCACCGCCAGGTAATATGCCGAAAGAAAGCAAGTCACGCAGTGTTGATAGTACAGCTGCACTCATATAAAAGTAAAGATATCGGTCTAGTTTGTCCAAATCTTTTGTCGTGTTTCCAGTCTGTGCAGGACGACTTCAGTAGCCCGTACTGCTCAGAAAGGTAAATACGATCTTTTATTAACTCACTGGTTGTTGTGAAGGTCTTATGATCTTTTTTTGTTTTAAAGCTCATATTTTGTTATTTGTTATACAGATACACGGCAAATGTTGCTAGAAGGTTGAGTATTAATATCGAGGGTGGGGGAAAGGTAATGAGTGTTGAACGATTTAGTGCCTGGTCTAAAGTCAGTTTCTTGGAAGAAGAAAATGAAAGAGATGCTGAAAGCCTTTAGGCAGCACCCGACTTTAGTCCCCGATCTGGTGTTAGATGGTGTGAATGTGGAAGGAGAGGATGCTGACAGCTTAGCTGGGCCGCCAGCAGTTACCAAAGAAGCTGCAAATTAGCACTGATAGTTTGTAGGTGAGAATCTAGTTTTGACATACTCCATGGTCTGCTGGTTTGGAAGTCGCTGCATGTTGTTAATGTTTGTGGTCAAGTCGTACAGGTCGTAGGCATACAAGAGGATCATCTGAGTTTTGTGCACGATGGAGGGGTGATTGAGAAGGCCAGGAAGATTATCGTGAATAAGACCCACGTGTATCATCTAAATACTATATGAGCTCTTGCCATCCCAACAGCACTTTTGTTTCCTCAAACTGAAAACAATCAGCAGAACCCTTTCGAATCCAAGCATATTTTTGAACAGGCGTTGAAGAAGCTGCAACTGGAAGGGAGTTTCTCTGTATAATCATGTTTACCTTGATGAACTTTGAATTTTTGTATTAAGCTCTCCCACCTTCGAAAAATTTGCCAGAAGTAACTAACTCAACCATACTGATACTGAATCTTTGACAGGAAAGCATGACTGCGCAGAATAAAGAGGAGTTCGCAGGAAGGCTGGATGACAACAGTTATGAACTAGAGACCCTGGCCTGCCACGTGGGGCAGAATCCGCAGCAGCATCATTCGCGTGACATCGTGGCGCCCATCTCGCTGTCCACAACGTTCGCCTTGGATGAACCGCAGGACCACAGTGTAGGCTGAGCTATGTCATAGAACGTCTGTACAAACACCAAATAACACTTTGTCATCTCCTACTTCATGCACTTTCACAAGTACACCCTTTTCCTTTTTTTCCCCAGTCAAAATTTCTTGAGTAGATATCCAGTTTGGTTGCTTGGTTGGTCAACCGACTGGATTTAATGAATAACTGAGTAGCAGTAAATCTGCCTAATGAACGATGAAGTCTACACGTTTTTTATTCAACAGACATTTACAGGAAAGAAAAATATCGTAAGAAAACGTGCATATTGACAGTTAGAATTGATGAAATTTGGAGACATGATCGAGGCAGATTAGCCATACCATGGGGCAAACGAACACTGGCGTTGGTCTCGCGCACATAAACGCTGGGACATTCCCTTAATCACGTGACATGAGTCGGTAGTCCATTGAAACAAAAAATTTAATTCGTGGATTTAACATACCTACATATGTGTTCCTTTTTTTCGGAGGATGGAAGGACTTTGCATCCACTTTAATATTGTAGAAAGCTTGATACAAACTGCTTGTGTAATAGTGCATAGGGATTCTTTATAATTTAATGTAGTTTTTTTCTATATTAATTTAATGTAATGTCTGTCTGCAGTATTAGAAAGAGAGGCTCGGTGAGTTCTCTCGCGCGCATCACTCTGTATAGTTGAATATAATATGTATATATGTTCGTACTTGTGCATCATGGGTTTGTAATGTAATTGTGACAGAGATACCGATACACCAGAGTTGGTAATCCAACACGAAACAGCCTCCAGGAATGCCTCGCTGCAATAGAAGGAGCAAAACACGGTAATCTTAACAAGATAAACCAAGTAAAAATTAACACTAAGGAGATCAGGAATAAGAACATTATACACTAGCAAACAAGCAAGCATAAAAAAGTAAGAAATAAAGACAATAAAACTTTATACTGACAAGATGAATTTCAAGAACTTCAGATCTGTAATGTTGCTATTGCAGTTTGGTGATGTGTCGTTTATCTTTCTTGTTTACTTAAATAGATAAATAAATAAAAGTTTCATCGTCTTGTCCTCAGCCTTCGTCTTCTCATCGGGGATGGCAGCTACACTGAACATCATGTTTCTCCTACGTGCTCACGATCACGTGGTTTGTGGGGCAGACGGCTACGGCGGTGAGTAACGGAATACACCATTGCCTTCATTTCATCTATTTCTCTCCTTTACCCACCTTCTTACTTTTTCTCTATGGGATGATCAAAATAAAGATCCTTTATGTACTTTTACATTCTGGAAAGAAGGTATTGTTGATTGTTCTAAGGTACATACCGGTTTTTCGCTCAATGTGCAACAAGAATGGCCATAGAAACAACCTTTGTGGACTTCGCGGACTTAGAAGTATTTCGGAAAGCTCTTCGGCCAAATACCAAGGTTACTTTCTGTTTCTTCCAACTCGTGCTGTCTAATCACTGTAATAGGACACTTTGTTAACTTCTTGTACCGAGAGTATTTTTTTTAAATATATAAGCATCATAACTTTTAGCATCTGTATCAACTATCCTGAGCTTTATCAGAATACTGGATTCAGTTTTTGTAAGATGTCTTCCTATTTTTCACTTTGACTCGATGATTGCATTCGTTTTCGTCTTGTTAACCTTATAATTGGCACACAGAAAATGTTTATTAAAAAAATAAACTAGCCGTGAAATAGCTCAACCGGTTCTAATCATGATACATGATATTCATTTTCCATAGAACCAGTTCCGGCATGGTATAATTCAGACACCGGCAGTTACGATACTGACCTCAACACACTTAACATTCATGTGTGATTAGTCACGAACGTTCTTTATTTTATTTCTCTGGTTTGTCGAGCAATTTATGTACGGGCACACACAAGTGTTAAATGTCTGCTTGTGTGATTTGTATGTGGAACTTAATTCCGGTCACTATTTCGTGTGAGAAATTAGTTTTTACGGACAACAACAACAACAACAACAATGATGATGCACTATGAATTAATAAGAAGTCATTATCATATTAGTAATTTTATTAACTATCCTTTTTTATTATAAGAAGATGATGGTAGTAATGAAAACAACTCAGTACTAGACTTATTACACGCGTGCTCGCCGCATATAACAACATGAAACGAACTAAAAATAAGAAATAATTTGAATGAAGTAAATATATTAAATATCATCATTAGATATTGAACATTACCTATAAGAATAATAAGTAAAATCCACACACAGAAATTTAATAAAAGTCAGGTAGGTAGGAAAAAATTATCTTTTTCCTGTTTGATATGTTTATATATTATACAAACAATAATTAAGAAATGCCTTGACACAACTGGTAGACAAATGATAGGCTTGATGAAGTCGGTGTAAAGGCAGCAAGTTTTGTGGGTCTGGCAGCTGGTCTGGCTTGAACCCGTCTCTAACCCCTCCACGACGGTGGTGGACGTGGGGGCCGTGGTGCAGATGACCAGGAATCACGCTCCGCACGCGCTCATTGTGGCCGACAACACCTTTCTCACACCCTGCTTGCAGGTGAGTAGCAGATGTCAGGGGTTGGGGTGTACTATCAAATGAGAAACTGAAGAAGCTTATTAAAAATGAAAGTTAATTGAAAATAAAACTTGAACTACTAATTGCGAAGGTAATCCGGAAAGCAATAATCAGGCATCAAAGACCAGAGTTTATACACTACTTTATTCAAGTTTTGTGCAGTGAAAAACAGTGCATGAATATTGTAGAATCAATTATTTTTAGTCTGGTTTCGCTCGCACATTTTGCGGATGGTGAGTTTCAATAGAGTACAGTGTTTGATTCTGAGAATAATCCTCCATACAGTTGCGGCTCATATTTTTATAGAAAATGGTTCGTGGGTTAGATGTCTGTAAGTGGATTGTAGGCACTACATAAAATCCATCACAGAACATCGCTGTTGTGAGATGTAACCGTTCAGCCTTTTAGCAAATTAAGCTAACAATACGGCCATTCACGAGGAGTAATGTGTATTTAGTAACAAACAAGTCAAACTTAGAATTTATTGTTTGCAGAAACCTCTGGAGTATGGCGTTGACATAGTCCTCTATTCTCTAACAAAATACATGAATGGTATGTAATTAAAAATATCATTTGCATTTTTTGAAGTTATTCTGTTAAAAATTTTTAATCATGTGATGGCCTTTGCTTTCCGATTGTAGTACTCAATAGCCATCATCTCACATTTTGAGTGGAAGTCTACACATTCTTTCTGTGTTGTACACTTGTGTAACTGTGTTTGAGTGAACAATAAAGACAGTTATCATCACACACAAGTAAACTATATAAAAGTATAATTATCCTGTGCTGGTTAATGATCGAAATGAACAGAACGTCTTTCCTCGATTCTCAGGGCACTCCGATGTTCTGATGGGGGCTGTTGCCCTCAACGACGACACTCTTGCTGCAGAATTCAAGAATCTTCAGGACTGTATGTTTGCTGTGATGCACAAGTTTTCAGATTGTCAAGTCGTTATGACTGTTTATGGATGTCATCATTACAAGCTATAAACTACGCCATTACAGACTATACAAGCGACCTTTATTATTACTACTACTACTACTTTAATTTTTGTGATATTTCGTCCGGTTTAAGATCTTTAATAAGAAATTTCATTGTTGTTGGTGGCTGAGGGTTAAAACTATAGAATTGCTTTTCTTCGACCGAATTTGTATCAAGGGATGGGGAGTGTTCCGTCGCCGTTTGACTGCTTTCTGGTGAACCGTGGTCTGCGAACGCTTCCGCTGCGCATGCTGAGACACGGTGACAGCGCCCTGCAGGTGGCGCAAGCACTGGAGAAGAACCCGCGTGTTTCGCGCGTGCTTTACCCAGGTCAGTGGCAGGAATCGAACCTTCGCGTATTTGGCATGACAGCAAAAACAATAAAACATGTGTAATCATTGATGTTAAAGCCATGACAAAAAACATTTGTACCCCAGAATGTCATGTAGGAGCGGTGACGGTGGAGATAGAGAACACGTGACCTTAGAGACTTTGGTGTGCGTGAAGGATGGAAAAGGGGTGCGTCAGATGTTTGTAAGGAATATCAAAGTACAGGCACATAACACGGTGAACAATGCCTGTCTACCTGACTACCTGCGCCTGCGTGGGAGTGTTTACTATTAAATGTTTTCATTTGTCAATATAGGTTTACCATCACACCCTCAGCATGAGCTGGCTAAAAAACTGCTGAAGGGAAACTGCGGAATAGTCAGCTTTATCCCCAAAGGAAACCAGGAACAAACCGTCGCCTTCGTGAAGAACTTGAAGGTGATGCATTATTGAGGGTGGAAAAGCACGCGCGCGAAGCTAGGCAGATCCTGTGTTGGACTGCCTCTGATGACATAATTAATTACAAAAGCGCGTGTGACCTCGCTTCAGTTACTGTCGTTGCATCAGCAACTCTTGTCTTCTTGCAACCTTTGCAAAGCGCATGCGTCAGTTCTGTACGTTTACCACTCCAGCGTTTGTGCCAATCCAAAGACATTGTCCTACTTGTTAGTATTTTGTATACTGGAGCATCCTGGCTGTGATTTTCATATAATCTTAAAAAACTGCCACCGTTCTACTTAAAGAAAAAAAAAAAGGACTGATCCTTAAAGGACTAGGAGGGTGCAATTTTTTTTTCTCATGACTGGTTAAAGCAGGATACTATTTCCAAAATCTGAACGAACACCGGCCTTCCGTTCTTGCGATTTACGATAGAAAAAGGCCAGTAATATAGACGCTGAGATAATGCATAGATAGGCTTAGACTCTGAAGGCCTCAGCCAATGGGAGAACTGGAAACATTTGGTAATTATTCTTATCGGGATGTCACGATGGGACCCTGGGCTTTGTCCAGTCTCGAGAAAAAGAAGCTTGCACTCCATTAGTTCTTTAATTATTTAGACTGGTGCTTTGTTAAATTACAGATCTTTACCCTGGCCATCAGTCTTGGAGGACACGAAAGCCTCGCGGCAATGCCGTGAGTATGTAGGCTGTGAAAAGTGTGCGGGTTCAGAATGTTCTGTGATTCTTTACCTCATCCTATGGCTGTGTGTTGTCACTATTGTCTGAAGTGAGCAAGATGCACTGCCGACATACCTGACTTCCCCCACCAGAGACCAGAATTGTCAGGGGGTATCTCTGTGCAGGTGTTACATGACTCATGCGTCCGTCCCGACAGATGAGCTCCTGGCTCTGGGCATCACTGACAACTTCGTGCGCCTCTCGGTGGGCCTGGAAAACCCACGTGACCTCATAGATGATCTCGAGCAGGCTATACTCAAAGCGGTAAATGAATTCAATGTTTTTGCTATTGTCGTTTTGTATGTTTCCCACCCAGCAGAAGACAAAAAAGAAATAAATCAACTGCACTTCCGTGATTTCAGTACACATTTAGCCCTAACCTATATAAAATATAGAACTTTAAAAAGTATTGTTTATAGTTTTATGTTGTATCTCGGTTTATTATCGATAGAAATTTGAAATTTTGAATTGTTCCTCTCGGTAGGCCATACAGCCGGCAAGTTTGAATGCATTGGCTTTATTTTGAGTGAAATTATTTGTGGCTCTGTAAAAGAAAATGGTGACCTAGAGAGTAAACTCGGGTTCATTCAATACTGGTGTAGGTTTTAACCTTTAAAGAACACATTTTATTACGTACGGTAAGTTTCTGTAATTCCTTTATTGTAAAACTGTTTACTGTGCCGGGACTTTAAACCCTTTCCTCGCGCTTGTTGCCAGATTCCAGATGTACAGTGAGAGAAAAACCCAGAAAACATGAGTGCAGCCTCTTTTAGAAGTGCCACTCCCTCCCCAGAAAGGAACGAGAGCATAAAGAAGTGAGACAAAGAAGTAAGCCTACAGATGCTGGTAACTGATAAATGGAGACAAGAAGCAGTAGAACCTTTTCGACCGAAGAAGATACTTTCCCTAGCAGTATCAGTAGATGCAGGTGTTGCAAAAATATATTTCAAATTCAGCTATGTAAACATGTATTATGTTACACAAACAGTCACTCAGACGATAACTCACTCCACGAACGGACGCACTTGGTCCACATGCTTAGAACAGTGAAATGCGGATTCCATATTTCCCATTAAGGGAGTATATACCTGTTGAAATATATATATAACGGCTTTCCACCAGTCCTAGTATCCTAGCAGTTTCTCTACACAGGGTCGTAAGGTCAAGGGTCACGTAAACCTAAAAAGTGTGTGTGTGTGTGTGTGGGGCGGGGCAGAGCAATAGCTGGAATGGCAAGAGATAGATAGTTACATCTGACATCTGCATACGTCTGTACATATCTCTGGTTTCTTGCATTCGTGTACAAAAATTATTCAGAATTTGGAGAGCTTGGCGCCGGCTTCACGCCCAGCAGCAGAGGCCATGCGAGGTAAAAAATATTCGCATTAAGGAGCCAGGCACTGTAGGATATTGTCCCTGCTCTACCTGCAGATATAGTTAACACTAAAGTTTCAGGTACTTACGACCTCAGCCTCCAAAACTTACCTTACAAATACCATTAAATTTACACCTGTCAGCAAGATCCGACTTTTAAGCACCACGAGCAGGCGATAAATAGACGGCATCTTACCGATTAAGATAGGGTAGAAGCACATAAAGGCAGGGCGGATTTTTTTTAAGTTGGGGGAATGGGGGTTGAGGAAGCGGGGAAAGGTTGGGGAAAGGAAAGCCAAAGTAGAAGTAGACGAAGGAGAGCGTGCATCCTACGCAGACTGCAAATAACCGCGGGGTAACGAGTTTCTGCCCTCCATCTTGGAAACACAGGAGTGTGACGAGCCAAGGGAGATAATGGGCATCGCGGTGGGCGGAGTTAGCTCCCCTGTGCGAGTGTGGCCAGCACCACCTGCTTGTGTCAGCAAAGACAAGCATCAACGGATCTAACGAGGGCCCCTCCTCCTTCATCTCCTCCTCTCCTTTCGTCCGTCTGTTGTTTCCAACTATCAAACGATTCACCCCAGGGATGTCAAAAGTAAACAAATAAAGACAAATTGTTAGTTACCAAATAGCAAAATAGGCATGCAATAACTTTTATATAATAATTATGTCAACTGTGTAATGATATAATATTTAATCATTTGTACTATCATGTATCAAATATTATTATGACATAACAAATGAAACAATATAAGCATAATACATAGACAAAAATCTGTCTTTGCTGAATGTTTGATTGGACTGGGTGAGTATATATGACTCAAATCATATGTATATATGACAAGGAATACACGATTTCCTGTTTTTTTCCCGCGAAATTAATCCCCCCCCCCACTTTCGCTCTTCAACTTTCCACTAATCGAAATTACTCTAGTTCTTGACTGACTTCATGCATTCATCCAAACACCCATGTATTCAACCACACTTTACAACTGGGAGTGTGGTCAGTGACAAAGGTTCCCTTGGATAACATAACAAAAAGTGATATCCCTAGGATCTGGGCACACCTTAGTAACTACGGACACAATTTTTTTAGATGACCCCATTTGGTGCATACATCAGCGTTTGTTTGTTTGTTTGTTTTTATATTCTCTGCATCTGCTTATGGCTCTTATTATTATTATAGAAGTGGCACATTATAACATGTACAAACATCGAGTTAGTTAAAAGGTCGTTAGTATATTTTCTAGTCAGAGATTACTTGTGCTAGAATACTGGAGGTAGCAGGTACTTAAAACCTTACAGCTAAACACTCAGATCCACTGAGTACGGCCAGTCTCTTTACTGATGACTGTCTAGTCAGACAGACAGAAAAGAAGAAGAAAAAACAACAGAGGTGTCTAGGTGTGTAGTACGGAAAATTTGTGTGTAGGATGGAGAAGTTATGTGTGAAGGATGTGTATATATATATACACGATGAAATGTTTACATGCGTGGAATGGAAAAGTTAGGTGTGTGGGATGTAGAGGAGGGAAAATGATGGAGAGTATGAGTGCGCATGCACCAGTGTTGAAAAGGGTTAGGGCGGTGCAGTTTTTTTTAAAGTTTGGTCAGGCAAGCTACCTTGTTGAAACTCGAGCTGTATAAGCACATTTAGCCCAGTTCAAACAGCATTTTTGTGTCTACAACCATCGCAGGCTTCATTTACACTCCCGAAAACTGCCCTTTTTTCATCAAACAGGTTGCAGGGGAAGGGTCAAGTCCCACTTCTCGGGCCCTAGTTCCCTTTAAGATCCGGCGGTAGGGGCAGAGCAGAGCGAGTTTTTTTTTTAAAGAAGAAAATTAGGAAAACAAGAACAGTAAAAGAAAAGGAAAGAAAAAAATCATCTTTGGACTTTACAGATCAAGACACTAGAGTCAGACAAAAGAACACAATATCACATAATTCTGGGGGCGTCTTTAAAAACTATAGGAAAAGGCGAGCGTGCAAGACGTGTTGATATCAGAAACAATTATATGAAGACGTTAATTCCACAGACTGCACAATGGTTTGAAATATTACTTTAAATTAAACTTTCTTGAAAATAAGGAGAGCGCTGACATCACAGACTGCAGCACAACCGAAACTGCTTCATCTGATGTTGCATGACCTTCTCATAGACCCTCGTCTGTTTAATGGAGACTTTTCTGATTGTCCACTCTCATTTTATAATCGTTATAAAACAATGTACGCATGTACATAACAATAGGAAAATGAGTTAATAAATAACCATCTGAAATAGTTTGTAAACATAAAATATGTAGGACCCAAATCAAAAAGATAACAAAACGAGAACAAGAGCAAAATGTAGAAAAAGACCGAGAGATGGAGAGAAAGGAGAGTAAGCCTGCCGGTGATATAACGTATCTATGGGTCGTTAGAGCAAACTCGAATACCTGCAACGTTGACTCATTGCGAAGTGACCGGAGAAAGGAAAAACAAAAAACTGGATCCAGAGAAACAGAAGAAGAGCCGCCACTTCTTGTCTAGTCCGCACAGACTTGACATGACGGGTAAATTATATGTCAGGGTAGCCCCTATGGTTGCCCCTATGGCTTGACACCCTGTGATCAGCCCCTAGCTACGATGAGCCAACTCCCTGGGGCCGAGTCCACAGCTCAATGACATGTTCACAGACACGCTGTTCACGCCCATCAGATGTGTTTGTCTACGTGTACCGGCAGCCCCCTTACAACCCCCTTACAGCCCCCTCTATTTTAAAAAAAGTCACAGAGGAAAAAGATTACATGGGGGCTTCAAAATCATAATTTTGGCCTAACGAGCAGAGATAACACCCCATCTGGGTAGCTGATGCTGAGGTGAGCAGATGACTTGTAATAGTCCTCCTGATATCAACTACTTTCATAAAAGATAACTTCAGGGATTTGGCATACATAAAGACAGTTCTGAATAGGGAAAAAAAATGTGTACATGAGAGAGAATGATTGTGTGAGTTTCTCTAAAAGTAGGAAAAGTAGCAAACTCAGTAGAAGGTTTATAAGGGCACACAAAGAGAGAGAGAGAAAGATGAAACCCGAGGGAAGAAAAAGAGAATAGAGCAGGATACCGTTTGACTGACGAGGGAGCTACAATGGGCATTAAGTTGAACAAATCCTATTATTTTCGAAGCAGAAGCCCTGCGTGCCAAACTCATTTCCGTCATTTTTTATACGGATGCGGCACAAAATCATTTGTGAGACAGAGCTAAGCAAGAAATGAGGCACGAAAAGCGAGAGAAAATGATAAAGCAGCTACTCTGAGTGTTCAATGTTTGTTTGCTTGTTTGTTTGTTGCCAAGGGATTTAAACTGATGAAGGCTCAGTTGAATTCTGGACTACAAAACTAACTTTTTGTGTTGGCGTGGAATCAGCGCCATGATCGAGTGACATCCCATTGACATTGCTGCAGATGGGGCAGGGAGGGAGTCGGTAAACACCGGCACATACTTAACTCCAAAGTGCACGCAACCTGAGCAGGTGGGCCACACCAGGTATGTCATCTGCATCACGAACTTGTGTCTCTAAAGTACATTTCTGACTCCCAGCTGTGCACGTGGTGCGGGTCCCTCACGCCCGTGTTTGTGCATGTTTGCGCGTTCGCGTTTGAGTGCGCGCTGACTCGTAATGCTGTATTTAAGCACATTATTATTTTTTTTTTATGTGCGAAAGTCCCAAGCAGGGTTCTAAGAAGGGGCAGGATGATAATAACCAATTTGTTACAGGTAGTAAGCCCAGGTTAGTTAATAGTTGGAGGATTTGAAGACTTTAATGACATTTATGTTTCTAAACATCCGCGTTCCAGAATCTCTCAACGTTGTACTGCTTGTATTCAGTTATAAAGAGCGAAGTTTGGATGTCATTTTTTTATTTGGTAAATGAAATGACTGAATAACAATACAGGGGCGTAATAACTGTTAACCCTATTATTGTTGCAGAACAGTAAGAATTTAAATATCACAGTCAAGCAAATGCTTGACAACTCAGACGCCCATAGTCAAGACCATCTTCGAAAAGCCCACTGAACCAGTCAGAGGAGTCTTTTTTTTAAATTATCAAAAATATTTCACGAAAATACTCAGGATAAAATGTTTAATCACTTCTTTGTTAGTTGAGGACGTGTCCTTTTGCCATTGAACATGCTTAACTGTTGGTCCTCCTGCAGGCGCATCAACAAGCGTCCCGCCTTGTATTTATAAACACTGTGCACACGGGATGGTTCATTCACAAGTACAAGGTCTGCATCCGTTTTCTGGCGCTGGTGGGTCCAGAACCTGAGCCAGAGCTCGACGTTTTGGTCCTGGACGAAATGTCGGAGTCTCGAAAATCCTTGGCCAGACGCCGCGTGACCCTGTGACCCTGATCCCCAGTTCCTTCCGAGGATGCCGAGCTGCTGCCTTCCTTGTCTCTGCCGTCCATGGCGTTGAACTGGCGCAGCCGCTCTTTCCAGTCCAGCCTCGTGTCACTCGTGGTGTGCAGCAGCTTGTGTGGTGACGTCACGTTGACGCAGGAGGCGTGCTTCAGGACGGTAACGGACGGCTCCGAGTCCGAGCGTGACGTCCGCCTTGGAGGTGACGTTCGCTGCGGGTTGTGAGTGGCCCGCAGGGGACCCACTTGCACCAGCGACATCTGGACTGGCAGCACCCCTGCAGACTGCCGTCGGGTCCCTCCCGGAATCACAGAGGGCTCAGCAAACGCCCCGTGATTCCGGGGCGGCAGAGGCGGCGGCTCTGTCGTCATGACAACGACGGCCGAAGAAGGAGACTCATCGGGAGACCCGGGAGTCGTCTTCCCCTGCGCGATTCCCGACGATCCTCCTTCGCCACTACCACCACCAGCACCACCGTTACCGCTGCTGCTGCTGCCATGATCACCACCCCCAACCAGTCCCCGCAATTTTTGGATGTCAGCCACGGGCTTGTATTGGGGAGGATAGCTGACCTTTTGGCCCGACTCCAGGGCCTGTAGGCGCGCCCGAAAGTCGTCCAGCGCCTCGTAGGCCGGCTCCTCCCAGTAGCTCTCCTCGTCCGAGTCGTACTGGAACTTGGAGGGGGGCGCGGGGCCGCCCTCGCGTACGTAGTTGTACAGGTCGTCGATCTCGTCCATCAACAGGTCCTCGCGACTCTTGGAGCGCCGCGGCTTGCCCCCGTTCACCCCGTTGTCATAGTGCTGTGGGGTGGAAAAGATGTTGGAGGCGCGAGGTCCTTGTCCCTGGGTCTTCGTCAACGACTCAGGTAACGTCACGATTAAGTGAAGTGTGTTGTTGTAATTGGCCACCATGCGCGCGCATTTGGCCTGCAATCAAACACACAACTCAAGGAATAAACATGCAAACAAACAACTACATCCTAACAAACGAAAACAACAATAATAAAATAACGATCAAAACAAATAAACAGGGACACAAGCAAACGAATAAATCAGTGAACGAAGGAGTAAGCAATGAAACCACAAAAAATATATATTGAAAAAATGTCGACACATTTTCGTACAGGATTGTTTTATGTCCAGTATGTGACTCTTGATGCAGGAAAACGAGTAATGGTTTGATTAAGCAGTGGGAATATGAAACAGAACTATTCTTTTAAAATAATTTAGATGGAGGAGTTTGTAAGGGAGTGAGTGAGAACTCGAGAGCGAGAAGTGATAGAGAGAGAAAGCCTGTGTGTGTAAAGTAGTCTGGAGAATGTCAGACAGTCATTACTCTCCGAGTTGAGAGCTCTTTCTAGATAATCCAGTAAAAATGGGAATCTTACCATATATTCAATGAGAAAAAGGACAAAGAGGTAAAACTTTACAAATTTCAGTGAACTGTGAGGAGCTTATAGGTCACACTGGGGCACAGACAGGAGGTGGCTAGTCCTTTCCTTCAGCCGAAATTTACCTCTTCAGATAAATCAGGGTCTTGACTACATGGCGGATATTCCAGGTTTAAACGAAGAACAAGTCTAAAGAAATCTTTCGTCAGCATCTGATTATCTCGCGAAACTTTATTAACTGCCAGAGAAGCAACAGAATATGATGATTTAAAATAAGTGGATGAAGATTTAGAGTTGCTTTGCTCAGTCTTGACTCTGTCTTTCCTGATGAGTCTTGTCTTGTCTTCTGACGAGGGCGTTGAGTGAGAGCCTGTCAGGGTGACCCACTCGGTCACGAGCATACACAGCCTGTCTCGGCCCTCCTCACCTGAGCTCAAAGAAACTTTCACGTCAGCCAGCGACGATTGAAAGGGAAGGAGAGAGGGAAGGAGGTCCAGACGTGTAATGTTTAGTCTGATGTTGTATCGAGAACTTTCCTTTGTAAACGTGTCGTGGACATGCAGGATGCACGGGCTTCGTATTCACACAGCGCTCGCACACACACAAACACACGCACACGTTGGGTGGGCACGTTTGTCCTCCATCGTATGGGGATGAAGGCAGATAAAGATATGACGAGCACAGACAGACATGGCCATTCTACTAAGCACAAAGTCATGCTAGTAGGCACAGACGACTATTTTACTCAGGCTGGCCGCACACCGAATCAGTCACGTGATTATTACTCATAACTCAGAAAGGGGGAACATGTTCATGGTGTCTGCGAAAGATAACGAAGCTCTGTCATCTCCAGATGTTTACTTCGGCTGTCGCCGGAAACACTTTGAAGTCTTTCTTTGCTGCCTTCCACTCTTTATTTTAATTAATTTTTTTTTTGGTCCAGATTGGGGAGGCTAGCATGTCTCCGCGAGACGCGACCGACATTTCCCTCCAGAAGAAAATTTAGTGAAATGTGTTTTATGTAAACCTGTGTACTATCTCCCCTCCCACTACCACCTCTACTACACCTTCTCATTTACGAAATCTATTAGTGGTGTTGTTATTAGGCTGACTGGGTAAAACACCGACATCCCCCGCTAAATATTGTTTTTAACCGGCTAAGAGTCAAACCTTTGAAGCGCCCCGAGATCACCGTGTCGGCAAATGAAGAATCAACGTGTTGGCAAACAAGTCTGGACAGTTCAGCCTGCTCACCATGTTTCACTGTCCGATCGTTGGCCCTCAGATCATCGATATCCTGACCCTTACCTCCCTCCCCCGCCTCACACAACTTTGTCATACTTTGTCAAAGGTTTGCCTGGTGAAGAAAATCCTTAAGACATGGCGAAAAAAACAGCTTTCAGTCAAACTTTCATTGTTACAGAAATGGATTATTTCTCGAACTTGAGTAGAAACACGTGCCTGACGGGGGGACACTACTTTCTAGAGGCATTAAAGATTCATTCCGTGTCCAGCGACGAGCGACAAGCATGAGCAATATTCTTCATTTGTTTGTGCGCTTTTCTCTCTCTCTGCATGTCAATGTTAAGGACGTTTTTTCCCGGCAGTCTTTTTAAAAGCACGAATTTAAGCAACCGTTGAAAGAGTGTATTGTGCGAGACAAAAATAAGGACACAGCGGGTTTAGTATCTGAAGCGACAGGTTTTCGCCACGCTTGACAGACGGCGCTGTCATATTGGAAAGATTGATTGGGTGAAGGAGGGAAGGTGTCGTCATGTACACAGTTACAGGTGTGACGTGAATACGGCTCCCAGAGGAAATCGATACCGAACATTTACAAGCATATTAAACAAAATATCAATCTTCACCGAGGTTCATTGAGAGAGGTCCACCCCTGTAACCCGCCTTAATAAATCCTGTAATCCCCCACACACATACACACGTACGTACATACTTGGAAAGCTATTAGGAAAGTGGGAGTCAGCAAGGAAGACAGTATGAGGAAGACGACAGTTTTGTAGGATTTAGAGTACAAGACAAACTTGTAACTAGGTAGAAGACAGATCACTGTCTGTATTTTCGAGCTTCGGGGATAAGCAAATTATTATTATTATCATCATCATAGCAGAAGAATTGTAGGACACGCGTTCTGTGGGTGACGCCGAGAACTACACCCTGGGATGGGTGATCATCAAATATTGTAATGTTTGATGACAAAGACTGTACAACGCGTATGTGACCCTCCTTGATATGGATGAATAGGGTTTTGAGATGTTGTGGGAAGAACGATCAAAGTAAGACACCCGAATGTCACTGAAACTAGGTGAGAGGTGGTCGTGTCTGTTGACGGCAGGCAGGAAGAACTGGGTGCTAACTTGAGTCACCCGAAAAGAATGAAGAAAAGAAACGAATCCACACACACTCTCTCTATCACAGGTTGGCAAGACGTGAAGCCCCTACAGTTGGTGAAAAGTAAATAAATTCTGCTTTAGAGATTCACCTGGAGTGATTCACCTTTCTAAATAGATCAAGTGCATATCAAGCTTTGGTGTTGGGTGGGTGGAGGATCCAGAGTTGGGGGAGAGGTAGAAAGGCCCTGCAAATCCTACTACGATGTTGGCAGTCTTAGTCCCATCCCTACCCCACCCCCCACGTTATCTCCTTGAACCTCCCTCCACCAGGGGGAGGAGTCAGCGAGAGTAAAGAGCATGTCAGATGCCCCACAGATTAAAGAGTGGCTACGGGTGTCCAGTTAGGGGCTTAGGTAGGGGTGTAAGGGAGAGGGAGAAGGGGGATCAGACGTGTAAAGATACCCAGAAGGTTAAAAATATTTTCATGCTTTTGTATAAACAGAAAAACCACAGCTTCTACACTCGAGAGTCCGAGTTAACACCGCGGTACGTGGGATGATACTGGTGCGTGACACTCTTCGTGTTCCCAGAAAAGACATCAGATTTCAGGGTCAAAGGTTATTTTTGTGTGAAGGGTTAGTGTGATTCCTAGTATAATCTATGTATTATAGTATTATACGACGCTCCTTATTGAGTCATTCAATGCAGCAAACAGAGCGAAAAAGAAGGAAGTTCACCCTCGCCCTCGGTAAGAAATGCTGTCACACTGTATTAAACAATCCCTTGGCTTGAAAAGTATTCTCAGGTTGGATTTTTTGTGCTAACTGTGCTGCAGTCTAGTTATTTAATACCATTTCCCCCTTTACTCACTCCTCCCTACCCCGCCACAACATAAACACACACACTAACCACACACACACACATACAGCCTCGTTCTCATTCCTTTATTCTCACCTCTAAGTACTTGTTATTTTATTGTCATCATTGTATTATCTCTAAAGGCGTAGCATCAATTAAATTCCTAGTCTTTCTGCGTTGTACTGATTGTACTGCACTGTACCAGTGGACAAGCTGACACTCTTGTCTCATAGCTACGCTTAAAGGACTAGTGGGGGTGCAAATTATTTTTCTAATGATTTGAAAAAAAAAATTAGTTTCAAAAATTGTATTGCCCCAAATCTGAGTACTCTTAAAAATAAATGACTACAAACATCCGCATGCACAGAAAGAGGTCAAAATCGTGAGGTCACGCTATGCCTTATCAACATATGTTCTCAGCTCTCTAATTGGCTGAGATTTTAACATCGTGAATGCATCCTTGTACAATCTTGACGTGTGTGTTGTTGACCTCTTCCTGTGCAGGGGATGTTTGTAGGCATGTATCATGATATTTGGTGAGACAGTTTCTGAACTTTACTCAGTCACGAGAGAAACATGTTTCACCCTATTAGTCCTTTAACCTGAAACATTCTTCAGCGCGTGGACTGCAGTTGCTAGGGAAATTAATGAACGACTACCCAGCACCCCTCCCATCCTCCTACACAATGAAAGAAATTCTATCCGGTTTCAAGTCTTTAAAAATCCTCAAGCCCACGAAAGTTGCAGTGCCTTCATGCTCATTTGTTTACACTATATTCACAAATGTGGAATGTAAGCGAATGATTACTACCTACAACAAATAAAAGATGAATAAAATCAGTGGAGAGTGTAGTACCTTCATGACACGATGCGTCTCCGAGCTCAGCATCTCCTCCTGGTTGCTAGCGGCAACGAGCTGCAGGTTGACGTCACACGGGACGGGCAGAAGGCGCACGTGGTTCTTCTCCACTGGACACACGAAAGCCGTCTCATCCATGTACGCCCAATCCAGGCGGATGAGGCCAGTGAATTTGTTCGGGTCCACCCGCGGGGTCACCCCGTGGGCCAGTTTGACCGTCAAGGGTAGCCGAAAGCGCCGGACGATGTCCCGGATGCTGAAAACTCCCGCGAAGTCCCTCTCGCCCGCGATGGGCGTGAACAGGCCCTTTTGGTCAAAGCTGAGGAAGACATTGTCCCCTTTGGAGTCGATGCATCGTAGGAGCTTCACCTTGGTGGTGTGGCTGGGTGCAGGCAGGGCGATCTCCTTCACCAGGATCAGCTGTTCGCCGGCTGGCACCACACGGGTCTTCTCCAAAGTCAAGCGCTCGTCGGCGCCTACCACGAAGCCTTTGATGTTCTCGCGCACCAGGCAACGCTCCGGGAAGGCCTTGGCGAGGTCATGGACGCTGGAAATGGGACGTGCCGACTTGCCGTCCTCCGAGAGAACCTCGAACCAACCCTGGTAGGAGATGGGGATGGCCAGGCGCTGGTCCAGCGAGTGAAGGCGGCTCACGACATGCTGACCCCCGACCCCAACCCCACCACGCCGACCGCTAGACGGAACCTCCGAGCGCCGCAGGCAGTGGGCCAGCACCTTGACCCCCACCCGTACCGAGTGAATATAGACATCGTGGTGCTGCTTCTGTAAGGTGAACTTGGAGGCTCCCAGTGTCATGTACGAGCCTCTGACGATGCGGGCGAAGCCTGGTACCTGCCGCTTGGCGGCGAAGTCTCTCAGCGCCACCGGCTCGCCGCTCCAGTCTGGCACAGGCGACGTCGGGGGCGGCACGCCCACGTCACCACTACCACCATCAACAACACCACCACCACTACTACTAAGGTTGACGATGGCAGCGCTGCTACCTCCGCCAGCAACAGCTGTAACGGCCTCGGTCGTCACCGCCGCCATGTCTGTGGTGTAGCTGCGACCGTAGCCAGTGCAGTGGCTGAGCCCATGGGGCGAAATGGCGTAAACTATGTGCCTCGTTGTGAGTGCCAAGCTCGGCTAGGATCACGAGCTATTTTCAGAGACTGTCCGCTCGCTTTCTGTCAACAACCTGAAGTCCCTCCTCTCTCCCCTCTCTGTCGGTTACCTTGCCAAACCAGTTTCCTAAGTAAGGCAAGTCTCCATGTTCGCCGCCTGTGTCGCCCAGTGACGTAGGGAGGTTCCCCCTGATTGAGGCGCTGTCAGGGATACAGACATGTACACTGTTTTTTAATTACAACTGGGCATTTTAGAAGTGGGCCAATGTATGTTTTTGTGGGTGTGTGCGTAAGTGCATGTGCGTGTGGGGTGGGGTACTATATGTTTATCTAAAAAATTAGAGCACAGGTGCTTTGACAACATTGTTAATGATCTGTGACAGGATTGTAAACAGGTTACTTATCAAAGAGTGTTTAGCTGCTTTGACACCTGTAGTTACGCTGCTTATGTTTGATTGTACAGTCACTATCCAGTGACATAAAAGGCAGGAAGCCTTTAAGTAAGATGTTTGCATTTAGATCTTTAGAGACATTTTGTTGTTTGCAAATCGACCAGAACATCGATCGCTCATCTCTCTCGTGTTCTTACTCGGATTATTGGGGGCAGGTTCAGTTCTTGTCTCGGGCATACTGTTCTTTCTCTGCATGTGGTATCTGTTTACAGCCTTATCAATTTGCGTCTATCCATGTGCTCCCTCCAACGACCCCTACCAAGGGACGAATGACTCAAACTTCTGACCGACGAATGGAACTGGAGAACTGGAATCGGATATAGTGTTATGTTGTTGTTGTTGTTGTTTTTTAATATCCTGTGTTGATTTTTTTCTTCTTCTTCTTCTTTTTTTTTTTGTAAAGTGATGTTCTAGAGTTACTGTCGGCAGACACAATACCATAAAAATTATTAGAAATATTTAGTATTTTCCTTGTATTCGTTTTGTCACGATTTTGACCTTTTTTCTGTGCATGGCGATCTTTAAATAACAGTTTTGCAATCATGTCATGTATACTTAGTTCATACTGTGGTGACCACCACCATATATCAGCCCATAAATTTTTCTCTGCATCACCTAACACTTGCTAGAACCTCTTTGTCCACTAAGAAGTTCAAAGATAACCACAATTCTAACATAAGTAGCTCAGAAAACAGTCTTGACGAAACAAAATTTATAGTGCAAAAACTTATTACACCTGGACAATGAGTTTAAAATTAACAAAAGATAAAGCTTGCATACTCCCCAATCGTTATACAGAAGAATTCTATTGAGGCGTGTTGTAAAACGGAGACTTTTATGCAGGCTTTACGGCATTTTATTAGTTTTCATTGCCTACAGCACAGAAGTATAGGTGATACTGGATAGTTAGCTCTAGACATGTGAGCCAACTCATATCCTTGTACTGACTCGGGTATATATTAAACATTGTATTCATTAATGCTTTTTTTTTCACTAGTGGTAAGATGTGAATATTTTTTAAAAATAAATGATCGCTGAGCTGTTTTTGTTTCTCTTGTATTTGAAGGCGAGAGTGGTGACAGTTACCTTGCAGTCATGAGCGTTTGTCTACTATGTGACTGCTCCAAGTCTATTTTTTTGATTTACTGTAGTAAAGAAAGTTAATTTAAGCAGCCATCTTTCTAACCACTGAGATCGTAAAAAAAAAAAAGATGTATGAGCATGCCGTCTACAGCTCGATACAGTACGCACGTGCGCACACACACATGCACACACGCACCCACTCGAGCGCACACAGCATGCATTTAGCGCAACATATATGATTACCACAGCCTGCACATACAGACGAAAATGCACATACAAAAAGTGTCTTTTGAGAATGTGTTTGTAGAATAATAATAATGATGATGATGATGATAATGATGATGTCCATGGCAACAATAACAGTAATATATAACATTTTGAAATGTTAAACACCTTTAAAATTTAAAGTCTGTAAACTGCACCAGGCAGGCAATTTTTCATACAAATTACTAATAGTTCTATTGCTTTCATTTCATGTCAGCGTCTTTTTCCAAGTAATTAAAGTGCACCACACTAAGGAAATTTAGTTAAAGAAAACGAAAAGCTTCGAATAATGTACCTGCCTGTTACGAAGATAATTTGACGAGATTAGGTTTGATTCCCGTGCCGGCCTTGAAGGGCGAAATAAATTATTACGAACCAACAAGCACACAGCAACTGTCATTAAGTGGAATAAGTTACTTCGGAGTTGAGAATTCTTCATATTCACATTACAAAAACACATACTAACTGGCTAATGCATGGTATAACCTGATGTAAATGTCGAATGTTTGCGCTGTGCTTTCATTTTGTCAAAGGTAAAGCACTCTTGTTTTTTTACGTCATTGAAAGTGCGAGTTCTCTCCCCTGTATCAGTAAGCTTTCGTGCTTCGATATCAAAACAAAAACAAACATGAACAAAAAAACTATCTAGTGGGTAGACAGGAACTGAGGAGGTGGAAATTAGAAATTATTTGGTCATAAATAAATAAAATCTCGCTGTCCATATTTCAGAATCTGACTGCATTCATCACCGAAGGCGATGCATAAAGAGAATACACTATGTCAACTATAATTAGAGATTGCTTTCTATTATTTAATGTTGTTATAATTACTGCTTTTTCTTTCATCTTATTTTATTTTTGTGTCCCCTTTTGTGTTGTTTTTATTCTTTGTCTTCATTGTCCGTGATATGGGGGTAGTGTCTCTTCGAGGCAACAATTAATTTACATTTTACCTGTTATTAAAAACATAATCCCCAAGGCAAAGAAGCATATCTCGTGCTCTGTCTCAAAGTTATGAAAGTTAATTTCATTTTTAAACCTTTTTTTTTTAACTTTTATCTGTGACCCCTGCATATGTCCCTTTTTATGGCGGTCCTGGGTTCAGATCTCGTCTCAGACACGATTTTATTTTCTCTGCATGTGCAGCAGTTACAGACGAATTCGTTGTAGCAAAGTGGCTGTAATTAAGCAGTGATAGCAGCAGCCAAATGGTAGTAAAAGGGACGGTAACCGTTTGCCCATTGAAATACCCTCATCTCATTAAAGATATAATGATGCTATAAATTCCGCAAAATTCTTGTGGTGAACGAATGCGACGCTCGGATTAAAATTGTGGGCGATTTGTACTTAAAAATCACAGTGTGTGTGTGTGTGAGAGAGAGAGAGAGAGAGAGAGAGAGAGAGAGAGAGAGAGAGATTTCAATGTGTGCGTGCGTGCGCACGCGTGTACGTTTTTACATGTATCTGCTTATGTGTGTATTTGTCAGTGTGTGAGCTTGTGTGTTCCCTACGAAATCGTATTTCTACTCTCTGCTTCACTGAAATATAAAAAAAAAAAAAAACCTGTAGGAAAATTTATTTTATACAAAACGGGCTGCTGGACATATTCTATGACGTCAGACACACGTGGACGTTGCGTGGCGCATGCGCGGTAGTGACACCTGCTCAGTTATTAAACATGAAACCTGCGGCGGGTCAATACGTGCAGCTCCCGCGACAGGTTTCACTTATCTTGTGTACAGTTGATTCTTATCGAAATTTAAATAAATTTCAGTCTCGCAACATAAAACATTCTTACAGCCTTACGTAAGGACCCCGCCACTAGATGGTATCGAGGTTCTTGTGACACCTGGTGCTGGTGGGATTCAAATTTTCCCACCGAGATGTACGGCTCTCCAAAAATTATCGAATTAGGTATCCAGCTAACAAAATGGCTTTGATATTGTTCTCAAGTCATGGGTTTGATTTTCATCATAGTTATACTTTTTAAGCAACAGCTACAATTAAGCAAATTGTGAGGTGCACCAGGTTTGCTGCAGGTCAGGACCCAACCTTCCAGAGCACGAGCGGCTGTTAGGTGAAGGTGGTACAATGGCCACTACTACGTCCTCAATATCCACGTGTCTATCTGCGTCACAAACCATTTTCAGCAGGAGCACCTGCAGTTGGAGTTCCTGAAACATGGCGTTCGCAACGAATCCACCCAGCAGGTGCATTACCAGAAAGCGAGAGTGCTTGTTTTTTTTTTTTTTTTTTTCTAAGGTCTGTGTTTAATCAACCTGACTTTATTCGTTATCACAACAAATCTAATTTGGTTTTCACCTTTGAAATGTCAGGTATTCATCTCCAGGAATCAACTTCAAAGTAATTTTGTGTCTGGATGCATGTTTTTGTGTAAAAACTACAGAACTAGACGTTTAATCAGCCACACAAGCAAAGTCATGCTTAGGGTTATCCGAGGAGCAAGCTGACTTCAATCTCTACTAAGATTAGGGGAAAAGCAAAATAAGAACAGAATATTTTAAATAGATCACTGTTGCTTGGCATCTGGTTCTCTGTAATTAAAAAAAGGAGAGGAGAAGAACTTATTGATATTTGTTGCTTTGCCATAAATAAATATTTTAAAAATTGCAAAATACGGTTTTTTATGCTTACTTAATACGCTATCTCTTTATCCTTCTGTGCTTCTACCATTTATGAATAACGAATACGGGAGCGACACATTGCCCAGAAGGTATTCCTTGGCCTTGCAGGCTTTCAGCACTCCGAGCGCTCGCGTACCAGATCAAATGTCAGCTGGGCAAGGACACCGCATGCTGCTGCAAGTAATTGTGAGATAAGCATTGTACTGCAAGCGTCTATCTATCGGGTAACACCTTATATCGGGTACAAACAAACGCAGTAAAAATACACGAACGAAACCGTCTACGACCTGAAAAAATTGGTTAGCATCGAACAAAGTGCGTGGATTCGCATTACTTTCAATGAGAAACATTTTTTCTTTCTCTCTCACTCACACATCATCACATGTGTTTTATTTATAAAACTTTCGTGTCAGTCAGGCATTGCTCATCTGTCAGACATAAAGCCACATGAAAAGAAGCAGCTACAAGCCGAGACTTCTCCAGCTTCTGAAACATTTTAGGCAAATGTTGCGTGAAGCAGACTTACCAGAGAGTCTCCAGGAATCATTCTCTTGTCTATTCTAACCCTAACCCTTTCTATTCTATTGTCACCAATGCGCTGGAGGCCAGTCACGAGCCATGCGACATCACAATGGCTCATGATCTCTGTCACACGCATGTACAGACACTGCTGCTCTGTAAATAAAGTGACCGTAAGCTGCACTACACGCCAGTAAATAAATGAATACATCCTCCTTGTCTCTCCTGTTCTGTTTCTTACATTGAACTTGCACCGCCTTTCTAGTTTCAGAACAAGCATTTGGTGATCGGTTGTTGATCTGAGCTGATAGCAGGCGATGACAAGCTATTCCTTTATTAGCACAACAAAATTAACGTTTATTTACATATTTTCTCGTGTATATAGATATACATGTATAAGTACAGTAGTCCGGTCACGGACATAAGACATAAGTCAAAGGTCTCAAAAACAAGTTGGCCTTTTTCAGCATCAGTCAGATCAGTCTGAGCGGCACATTTCACTGAGTTTCTTGGAGATACATGATGTCAGACATTGCCTACAGATGTGTACTTACACAACGCTTGCAGTGATAGTTCGACATTGTGAAGCAGCTGGAGGAAGGCAATCAGTTTGAAGTCGACGATGCCGAGACGCAGATCTCAAATCTAAGTAATGACAAGATGGCGCAGACGTGACAGCAGAAATAAAATGGCAGAGGAACAGATGAAAAGACAGACATTCATTGAGAAACGTAGCAAATATCTTACATATGTACTGACGAACATTAGACACAAAACTTCACGCAGATCAACGGACAAATATGAAAAGTGAGGGAGAGCACTCACCTTCTATGCAATAAGGCGAAGGGACATCACTCTACTTGAACAAAATGCTGTCTATATTTTTATCCTTTCTTTGTTCATCATCAGTTCAAGAAGATGGCTAAGACAAAGACAAAAGTGGACTTTTTTTTTTAGTAAGGAAACACGACAGACTAAAAGATAAATAGTTCAAGAAACTAATAGATTTAAAAGCAAGTTTTCTTACACCCGGCGTCTTCCACGACGAACAGTATTTGAACGGCTGGGACGAACATCAGCAAGAACTCTATTAGGCTGTGGTGCACCAACGTTTCTCTCTCTCTCTCTTTTTTTTTTTTTTTTTTTTTTTTTTTGTACATTTAAGTCTCCGTAAGGCTATTTGATACTGCGAAATTTATGGTCACTTTTGAGTGTGGAAAGGGCATGTGAAGGTTCATGCAGTCCAAGTCTGCGTTGCATTTCTTCAGTGTACTTGTTTGTTTATTGTCAGTCAGCTGCCACGTACAAGATTTTAAGAAACAACTTGCGAAGAAAACCTTAAGAAAAGTGTGCGTGAGCACAAAAAAATACCCAATCATAATAAGAACTCATCACAGTTTTGGAAAAAAACGTGTTTGCTGGAAAACCACTTGTCATAAATCTGATTCTTAAGAGGACGGTCAAGCACTTGCAAAAAGCTGATATTTTTCACGAAACCGCAACGTTTGAGGCTAGTACAAGCTTCACAGTATGACCGAGAGAGAGTGTATATCAAAGTAATTTGAAGTACCTCTGGACATTGCTTAACTTTGTGATTTGTGAGCGAGAAAACTGCCCAACTGCAAGGCATCGCTTCAACAGCTTGGGTATAATGATTAAGAAAACACGAGGAAGATAAGAGAAGAAAGATCAAAGTGACATACCGCGGGCAATCAATTAGGAGCGATAAGTTTACTACATTTACCCACCAGCGCCTGTGACCCTTTCCCCCACCACCTTTCCATATCACCTTGTGCTTATCTCTAGGTAATATTAATCCCTTAAAAGGATTCTAAATTGAATATTAATAAACTATACCAAGAAAAGAACATTTTTGGCTTTAAACGAGTATTATCATTACTGTTTCAGTTAAAGCCATCAGCCAAAATTGTCCTTATTGTTACGTGAAATTTCTGGAAATATTAGCAAGCCCATCTTTTCAGACCTTTTGGGGGAGAAACTTTTTTCTTGTCTGTTGGTCCGGTGCACAGCTGTGTTTGGAGTTTGAGGAGATGAGTGTGTTTTCGCCTGACAGGAGAGAGACGTGGTCAAGTGGTCTGGGGAGGCAACATGTGCTGGTCTCCCTGGCTATATAAGACATGCATCACCACTGGTGGTCATTCCATCTTCTCACCTCTGTCCAGATCCAAGCAAGAAGGCAGCAAGTAAGTATCCAGTTACTGCCTCGAACAATTCTGCGCTCGCATCTTAAACTTTTGTAATGCTTCTGCCTGTATTCACTGCGTAATATGAAATAGAGTTCTTTTACTGTTCAGAAGGATAAGACTTTATCATCAGTATTATTTTATTTCTTTGCTACGTGGTCCTTTCACAATGTGTGAATGCCGAAGAGACGATAGTTACCTCCTTCTAACAAAAGATTTCTTCCATCGAGATTTTTCTAGATCTTTCCTTCCCCGCCGTTGGGGACAGGGGTGTTTAAAGCTTTCTCTATCTCTGCCACCACAACACCAAAAACCATCTTTACCACTACTATCACTGTTCTGAGTTTGTTGTACTTCTATTTACACTAGCACCAACAGCAACAACAACACTAGCAGCACGAGTACCTGAATAAACTATACAGCACCCTGCTAAACTACAAATATTTGTTTTTCTCAAGCATCTAAATTTAAGTATTCAAGTATTTCAACAGTTTCAGACTTGTCCTGCCCTAAACTAGTACATAAAATCTTTTTTCATTTGTTTCTTTGCAATCGTCTGTCAGAAGTATTAATTTGAATAGCATCCCTTGCTTTGCTTGACAATGGCGATACTGCTAGTGTACGAAACACATCATTTACTTTTATTTAAGTTCCTCCTTCACCGTTTTACTAGAAGATGACGAGGTTCACAACCTTAAAGGTTAAAAGCACCCGCAAAACCCGAGGGTGAGTGCCGATGCGCTTCAAGGGTAGGTATGGTACCCCACAGGGGGATGTAACTGCGTCATTTCCGCTCGTTTGTTGTGCAGTGTCTAAACTGCTGATCCTCGTCGGCTTGGCCTGTGCTGTCGTCATCGACGCTGCTGCTGTCCGAGACAATGAAACAACGAACCACACCCAAGTGACGCAGGGCTGTAAGTTGGACTTGACCTTTAGACCCTAAGTTTTTCGGTTGAACTTCCAAAACTGGCCGTTGGCTGGTGAGCACCTGAAGGGTTAAAAATATGACATGATACTGTTGCTGTCGGTAACTGTTGCCTTGAATAAATAATATTAGCAACCCTGTTAAAATATTGAATTCTGAGCGTGGCAACAACTATATTTACAATCAAAAAGAATTTGAAAGTCTGAAAGGCGATGACAGAAATTCTCAGAAGGCGAGGGAATTGTATGTAATCAATCATTCGCTCTCTTTCAACTTTGAAAACACCACACAATAATCTATGTTTATTTGTACATTCACTAACAATGACTAAAAAAACCATTGAGGCTACAAGGAGCAATTGTGTCTAAACTCCACGTTAAAGCTATCTGAAAACACACTAAAGTTATTCTCTAAGCACAGCTGCTGTGCCATTAGGTCCAGCGATCCACTTAAGTCCTCATGATCATTAGCAGTTCGCGCAGCGCAACACATTTAATTAGGTGGGGTTTGTTTTCAAACGAAATAGTTACAGCTTCCCTTACAGCCTTAGTAAAAGTAGAAACGTGTTCCCCTTCCTCACATCAGTACCTGGGGTGGGCCCAGTGGCACAGTGGTCAGCGTCTGTCACCAACACAGTGAGGGCTGGCTGTCCGGGGTTCAGATCTCTGCGCTGCTCTTTCTCTGCACGAGACACTTATTATACAGGATCGGCTGCTTCATATAGCTCGATATGTGGCTCGACATGAAACACCAATTTCCACATCTCTGTTGCAGCGTCTGGTGAAGTCTGCACCAAATTCGGGCGCCGCTGCCTGTCTGGAGAAGTGTGTGACAACAAAGTGTGCAAGTGCTCAAATGGCAAGAAAGGAGAGGCCCTGATCGAGTGTGTCGAACAAAGTGAGAAAAAAAATGGACTCTTTTAATGTTGTCTCTACTTAACGATTCTTTTGCTTATTTTTGCGCAATCTCGGCTTGATCATTATCCATTTTCATAAATCCATGCCATCTCCCGATTGTCCGTTCTTCCATCCGTCCGTCCGTCTGTCGTGTCTCTCGAGAACGTATAGTATTCTGCTACTCGTGTTATAGATGAGAATCTGTGCTACCTGAGCGCTGACCCTCACCTGACCGCTTACGGTGAAGCCCGCGTGAACGTCAACATGCCTTGCCGCTACAGAGCCAGCAGGTAACGGGTACCTTCTTCTTTTGTCTTGTCTTTCTCTTCGCCTTTATCAACAAGGCAACCATCTGCACAGGTAACTGATGTAATCTTCTCCATATCACAAGCAATTTATTCTTTGCTTTCTTGCTTTTTTTAATCGAGTTTCATGATCTAGGCATGAATGACAACAGTTACACGTGCATCTTTCCAGGTTTATCACGGAGTCACCCGATGCTCCCATCCCAGAGTACACCAGCTGTTCTTTCGAGATCTACGCCACCAACCAGCTGTACAAAGGCCGTTACATCGTCGCCAGTGCACACATCTCTGTGGGCGTCACGGACTCCGCCAGCCAGGTGCACAGCTCTTTTGAGGTCTACAAAAGCAACTACGATGTTGAGGAGAGCTCCATCTACAACGTACGTAACCGTTCGTTCTGTCAAAAAGAGTCAAGTGGTCTTGACAGGTAGTAACTTTGCTTCGCGACATCAAAGACCTCGCTAACTCTCGCACGGTCTCACCAGTCGCTTGTGTCAGCTGGTCTCACGCCCTCTTTGCCTCTGTGTCTTGCAGTATCTGGCCAGAATCGTCAAGCGAGACAGCATCTGGGGCAGCAGCAACGGCGTCATCCCCGGCCTGGACGTGGACCCAAGCTTCGACGACGTCAACAACTTCGCCGTCCTCGACGTGAAGCAGTGCGACACCCGCATCAAGTACCGCGCCTACGACCGCAAACGGCCCCTGCAGTCCCAGCTCCCAGGCCTGAGCATCCAGACGCCATCACACGCAAAGGTAAGCCACCGAGTGCTCACGTTCTCGAGAAGGCATGTTCTTGTGTCCAGCTTCTAAAGCAGCACTGACCATTTTATAAAAGTAAAAGTTTTTTGCTAACGAAATATTTAATGGACTATTTCTAGAACGATCCTGGGATGCACAGTATCTTTTACATGTAAGTTTTAAAGCTAACCCCTCGCCCACAGGGTATGGGAAATAGCTTCAGTTTCATTGGTTTTCAAAGGCTTATTTATGATCTTTTTTTCCACATCATAGTTCGTACCTAACCTGGGTACCTACCCAGCCTCCGTGTGCGGCGTTCCTCAAGATGGAACTGACCTGTTCACCCAGCGTGCGAAAGCTCTGAATGTGAGCAACGCAGACACCGCCATCATCTACGACATCCTCTCCCAGAGGCCTCCACAGGTGTAAGTGGTTCGCACACAACGCAACCGAAGAGTGTGCTCTATGTTTGATTAAATAATCTCCGCAGGTTACTGTAGGATGTTAATTCGACAGATGTATCTGAGTATAGCAGATTTTATTTGTTTACGTCGTAAACTTTTATGACCCTCTATTGTAAGAACTGAGAACACTTGGCTGTTTGGAAATACGAGCCACAATGAAGTAAAAGCGACAGGTGATGTTCATTCAATGTCAACTTTTCCCTTAAAGAGCACCAGCTATTTTAACACAAAAGAACAGTCTGTGTCTTGCGAGGATTGCACTACAAAGTTAAAGAAACTCCTTGTCCTCTTCTACTTCCAGAGACAACCCGAATGCAGATATCTGCAACGATGCTTTTGATGCATTCAGCACTTCCACCAACAAGGCTAGCGATGTTGAGAGATGTGCCCCCATCGTCGTCAACGTGCGTATTTTCTCTTTTTTTTTTCTTTGTCATTTTCATCACTCTTTACTCCATGTAATTCTAAGGTGCTCCCTAGGTCGTTGGTCTGTCTATGGTCTTGACCAATATTTAAGTCATTTCTTTGTACGCATACTCAACGTTGCTCTGGCTGGAAAGTAGTCAGGGACACCCTTTCAGAATACTCACTCGCGAATAACAATGAATTAGCGTTTCTACTATAACCAAAGCTTTGGAATATATTTATCCTTGGAGAAAATCTGTGCAAGAGGTTAACGTTAAAATGTAACAGTGTCATGAAAAAAAAACTGAGGATGCAGTCCCGAATTTTTTTACTCTAATTGCTTTATTATATGCAGTACAGTTGAAGTTTTCTCACTTTGCTTTTTTCGCCAAAATACCCCATTTTCTTCCAATTTTTTTTTGTCGTCGATCTAATTATGGCTTCTGACTTTCCTTTTCTGACGAGTTCACAATCCTGATTTCTTTTTTTAAAGGCCAAAATCAGCACCTGCCTGGCGGAAAGTCCCTTTGCACCCGCCGACCCCTTCGAGCTGTTCGTGGACTGCCTGCGATTCAACCAAGGCAACTACGACCACAGCACGTGCATGCGTCTCAACGATGCCTCCAACCTGTGCAAGGACTTCTGGGAAGGTCCCACGCTGTACAGATGCTAAGTTCTTACACACGGCCAGAACGAGATTTCTCATTTTATGAACAGTATTTTTAGCAGATCTCATTCCATTGGCGTTTGAACTAGCAATCGCACGCATTTAATAAAAATTCCATCTTTACAAAGTGTCCAGGAACACCGGAAATTGCAAAAGTCATTTAACCGAGGACTCAGAGGGTGATAGCTTCCCCCGTCATGTCTGGAAAACATCCTCTAGCTTCCTTTTCTAACTGAAGGAAATAGTCTGCTAAAAAATGCTGTGCATAAAGAAGAATATAACAATAGGTATTTCAAAATAAATCCGAAACCCCTTTGACATCATGACATGTGAACATTGTTGTGAACACAAACTAACAGGATGTGCAGCGAAACTAACTGATGTCTGCCATCAGTACAGTGATCCTTGTCATAGTCAAATAAAGATGATGAATCTTGCCGACTTCTTTGGTCTACTTGTTTATGTTGTGTGCATTGAATAACGAATGCTTTTAGCTCCGCGTGTGTGTGTGTGCCTGTGAATGAATACGCGCTGGGAAATCCAACACAAAACAGAACTCATACACTCAAGCAATTCACATATTTGACATATTTCGAATGAATTGTTATCGTGATACTAATAATACTAATATCAAACAACAGCTCTGTACAAACAAGAAAGCAATGTACACATTTTGATCTCGCATGTACTCACGCGCACACACACATGCATGAACACCAATAACAAGTGATTGAGACTTTGGGACATAACTACTTCTCCCCCTTGTCTCATGTGTTCATTCTCTAGGGTGGTGGTTAGGTTTGAGAAGTTTGCAAGTTATGCCTGTGTTAGCCTGCCACTAGTATTTCTCTCCCTTTTGTCTTTGACCTCCTCACCTGGAGGTCAATGTTTCGGTGCTGCCAGACGCTTATCCATACTCGTCTTCAAGTCATGGCCATGCATGATATGTCCATCTGGAACGTCACTCGTTAGCTGAAGCAAATTCAAAGAAATTAAGACATTCAAACAGGTGGATGTTTTCCCACCCTTCTCTGGTGTTGGTGTACTCATTCATTACTGACAGCTGTATCCCTGAGTTTTGGTTAGTCTTCTATGATAAGCCGAAATGATAATGAAGCTGGCAACAGGCGATGAAAATCACAACCAAGGGAAACGACCACAAATGAAGGGAGATTACCAGGAACGGTTTATGTGGTCCTTTGACGACAAGTCTGTCGATGTCGGTACAGGAGGTCCGGCAAGGGGTCATAGTCAAACATGGCGAAATCCGCCGCGTACAAGGTGCGAAGTTTCTCCATGACACAGTCTGACACATCCCGGTAGGCCTCCGCCATCTCCTGCTCCTTCTGGGCTTTCCAGAAGCTTTTGTTCCTTGGCTGCCTCTCCCGGTAGGTCTTCAACACCAGGACCTTGAGCTCGCCTGCTTCCACCCGGGTCCTACCCGCCCACGGAAACTCCGCGCTTCTCGGCAAGTAACCGTTGATCTGAAAGGCTCTCCACAGGCGGCGGGCCACGTCTGTGGTGTTGGTGCAGTTGTGGTAGAAGGCGTGCAGCAGCTCGTGGTAACAGTCGTCAATCAGCATCTTCATTTCGTGCCTCGCGTGCTGCTCCGAGTCTGAGAGCTGATTGGCCAGCCGCGACAGGTTCATGCGGGTCAGGATGTAGTGAGTGTCGTGTGCAAACGTCTCCAGCTTGCCCACCACGTGGGGACGAAAGACGCAGGGGCTGCAGAGGTAGTTGTACGGTCGGTAATGGTCTCCGATCTGTTCCGGCGCCGTCTTGGTCACGTAGTCGACGAACTCCACGAAGGAGATGTCGTTGGCGCAGTGTTTCTCCGACTGGTTGTAGCCAGGCCTCAGGCGCAGAATCCGCCAGCCATCGGCATCCCAGTGGTCCGGCAACAGGAACTTGTCCACGTAGGCGGACCACAGGCGGCTGTAAGGCTCGCGGACAAACATAAACCGGAAGCGCTCCCCGAAAAAGGCCGGAGTGTTGGTAATGCTGAACCTGTAGATGTATGCACACACACACACACAAATAAACAAATTCGCTAGTCTAAAATAATGTAATTGCTGAAAGATAATATAAAGCAACTAACGTTTCATGTAAGGATGATAATTCAACAATTTTGGCCTGACGGTTAGGCTTGCGCGCGCACACACATCCACACAAACACATGCTCTCTCTCTCACTCACACACACACACATATGAAGGACAAGCAGACATGCTATTACTTTCCTTCCTTCAAATTACCTGTGAAATTTCATGTTCTTTGGTTTGTAGTGCACCTGGTACCTGGGAATCTCAAAAGGTGTCGCAAAGGTCCTGCCCCCTGTGTCGTTGTGCAGCCAACGGAAGATGCTCAGCCAGTAGGTGCAACCCACCTGCACAAATGTAAAACTGAACTTAGTAAGCTTGATTTAAATGACTCAATTTTCGTGACTTTGCAGTTGAAATTAAACTGTTGTCGAACTGCTCTAACACTGCTAGATAGATAGACCGTGCTCGCACTGTAACAGAACCTCGCAGCCATCTTGCTACTCGTAATATCATGTAAGCCAGCAGGGAACACGAGTAGATTGACACCTCCTACCTTAGGTGTGAGGCAGGTGGCAGCACCAGTGCCGTTGTGCTCCACAGCACGGTCCACCTGACCGCCGGCAAACAGGAAGCAGGCGTCATCAGCCGTCTGGCGTCGTTTGAGGTAAAGGTCACGTGATGACTTCTCCAGCTGGTCCTGGACTGGTGCCGCTACTGTTGTTGTTGTTGTTGTTGTTGTTGTTGTGGCAGTGCGAGGTTTGGCATGAGCTTTTGTTTTGCCGACGGTCGTCTTCTGCTCGTCGTCCGAGGGGTCCTCAGTTTTCGTAATCAGGCGTTTCCCTGCAGGCGATGTAGTTGTGATGTGAGACTCTTCCCCATCACCTACCCAAGGCAAACTCAGGAACGATGAAAAGCGTCTTGCTTTCGTAGTAGCAAGGTGATACCCTGACCACGGGAGACTATTTCATGTTTCTTTACCCCGGAGCATCTTTGCCACCGCTGTAAACTAGGCTCCACTGGCGAAGAACATCTACAGGTCAGGGGGCCACTAAACTTTAGAGACAAGACGCTCGTTCTGAGTTTGCCATGTTTACCCAACCTCCCTTCATAGTTACTTCCCCTCTCATGCGCATCTTGTTTAAAATCTTCAAGAAATTTCCTCTTTAACATCGTATTTATTGTTATCGTGTGACGTTGGTGCTGAATATTTACCTTCTCATATTCTGTATGTGAAGCTTCTACCCCACGTCTGCCTACATATCTCGTATTATCGTAGAGATCATCGTTTCCTGCTTCATGTAATGTTTTCTTTTCGAGCCCCAATCCCCCTCCACACCCACAATAAACCCCAAAGGGCTTACAGGCAACCAGGAAATGAAGTGGAAATGACAGCTCCTCGAGAAGGTAGAGTGACAAAGTGGAAAACCGCGTGGTTAGGGCCCGTGTACCCGACCCCCAGGTCGACCTACCTGCAAACAAGACGTGTCGACCAGCCAGCAGAAGAAACAACAAAACCACAGCGCCCACCGCGATCGCCTTCTTCGTGGTTCTTCGTCCCACCATTCTGCATACGAAGTGGAAGAAATGAACAATAAACGGTGTCTTCTGTACCTGGTTCAGCCAGTCAAAAGTTTCAGACTCAGAAAATATGATCAAAGATTAATAAATCGTGAGGTTACCCAAGTCTAGAGCCGATGTATCAAAGATGGCTGCTCTCGCACTCACGAGCTTAACGTTGTAGGCTATTTACACTGGTCTTTCAGCTTACTTCAGTGGGAACAAACAATTAGGAAACGAGTGTCTGAAAGTGTCAGTCGTGTGTCCTTCGCGTACTCGAGTTTTAATTTTCCTCGTATTTATTATGTTCCTCTGAACGTGTGGGACGCTTGGTGGCGCAAGGGCTAGACCGCCTGTATCCATGACTGAGAATCGGGTATCGTGGGTCCTGCTCGGATACAATATGTGACACCTGATCAACCACAGAACTCGCGGTCGGTGGTTTTATTACGGGTATTCCGTCTTGGTCCACACTCTGTGTGTGTGTGTTGGTGTGAATGATCGCAGTGCATTTATCAGTTTAAGGTTGTTCCATACTTAACAACCATGCTGTCAACTATTGCAGCCTGGCAACGTACATCTACCCGCTTTAATACTCGAGTACAGTTGAATGCTTGCTGCAATGAGCTTAAATAGTTACACGATAATTCAAGGTACGTGCTTTTTCCTTTGCAAATATCACAAAAAAATAAATGTTTGGGGTAATTTTCTCTGTGACTGTTACTTAGAAATCAATGTCATGGTCTGCGAAGCTGCCCCCAATTCTTCTGTTTATTGTTGTTGTTGTTGTTGTTGTTGTTGTTGTTGTTGGTGTTGGTGTTGTTTTTGTTTTTGTTTTTGTTTTGGTTGTTTTGACCTACTGTAACCGACAATGCATTGAATATTCGAAGGATCACTGTTACATCTGTGGTGCGTACACTATCCATGTCTTAGTGGTTTATCCCAGTTACAAGGTGGAACCCACAAAAGTGACTGTGAAAGGTCAGTCAGAGGAGGTCAGCAAGACAACGGCACGCGAAAAGAAAGTCGACTCACCTGTATGACTGCCGTCGGCATACCCTGGATATTTATTCTGCGAGACAGATAGTCCGATCGCTTGTTGGCGAGTTTGGTCACCCTTTGGACTGTGGGGCTGAAATCTAAGACAAGGGCAACAAAGTCTCTTCTCGTCACCTGGAGGACCCTTGTAGCACGCAGTACCGGGTTTGGAGGACAGGGATACCTACTAGAAATGTTTAAATGGAAAATGCTTCGTTTACTCACTCCGACCTACTGACAGCTCTTGACACACCTTGCAGGGATTTGCTCAAGTCTGCACTGTTAGGTGGATGAAACAAAACTTACAGTTAGTCAAGCAGCCGAACTAGTAAGGATTGTATTTCCGGTAGAAAAGTTAAATGACAGGCATCATGGTAAATAAATTACTATTAAATGTTTAAATACATTTAAAAACATTAAAAAAAATTTAAAACAAGGATAAACTTCCCGGAAACTACTTCAGGTGTTGTGCATGTGACTGATTGCTTGAAGCATTGTGGTTTGCTGTTCATGCCCTTTGCACCCTCTCACACTCGTGTGTTTCTTGTCACCCTTGTTGCCGGCGCCCTAAATTCCTACACTTTTATACTTGTAAATGTTTAGTGTCCTTTGATTTATGAGCAAAATGTCGCGTCTTCGGCAAACAAGCTGCGAGAATGCAGTTGTTCTAAGCGAGCTTTTAACAAAAAAGACAATAACACAGACGACTAGTACCCGGATGTACTCCCGGATAACATTCCATTGTTCAGCACCCGCCAAAGACGATCTAAAGTTTTATCATAATCTTTTCTGCAAATATAAATTATCATTACAGTGAATGTGTTAGTCTGTTTCTCAAGGGATTGGAGGGAAGGCCGTGCGCCAGATATCTTGTTGACAAGAAACAACGGTCTGTCAACTGGAGATCAAATAAGAATCAATAACTGCAGAGTGAGTCACTTGTTTACTTGAAGATCTACGCACTGACATTACGGGTACTTCAAGGCAAAGCTGCTGACAAGCTGATTTGAAATTACTGAATAGACACTGCGTGCAGTGACAGAACTTGCTGAAGCCATCGCACTAGAAGTTCCAATATGGCGGCTACCGTTGGCTTCAAGTCCCTGAGCCACACAACAGTGCCCACATTACAAGTTGTGTAACAGGCACTCAGCATCCCTTTGCTTCAAGTTGACCCTTCGTAAAAGTGTGAATGTCCTATGATCAAGCCCTTAGACAAGATCACAATGGCTTTTACCTCCATTAGTTACCTATCTTTAAAAGCAGTCTTCAAAGTTGTCAATACAATCGGTCATTCTTTTCTTGCTGGTTCCTTCCAGAAGTATTCGTCTCTGTTCAGACGAGCTGGCCACAGACCTGAGGGTAGGTTTTCCCAGTTGTCTATTAGATGGCCATGATAGAGTTCTGGGAAGGCTGCTGCTGGTAGGGAGCGTCACTATTACCTTACTGCTGCGAAAAAAAATAGTGAAGGTTTAAGCACTTGCAAGCCCCATCGACATTCAGGATATTATAAAACGACGCCAGACGACATTTTGGTGACAGATGAGTCAAACGGTCGGTCAAGTCTGAGTGGAATGTCTCCCACGCGAAACTAGTCTTTGTTACTAGTTCTGTAAACGTAAGTCTCTCTCTCACACTCACACACAAACAAACATACATACACCCGATCAACCCAAGCAACCGAACGCATGATAATTTGTAGTACCCACGCACCGGAACTTCATCTTCCACTCGCAAATACAATCAAACAAAGAATGGGGGCTGCCATCTCATCTCCATAGAAATAAATGCTTAAACCAGCGGTTCTCAACCTTTTACATGTGGCGACCCCCCTGACGAACACCGGTACGTCCGCGACCCCCCTTAGCCGGCTAGGTCGGTGGAAGAGCGGGGGGGGGGGGCAGCTTTAGCTAACGTCGAACGCCGCGTCGAGGAAATCAATGCAATTCAACAACGGAAGAGCAAAGTTCGTATCTGCAAGAAGTATAACTGTTAATGAAATTTTACTAAAGCTAATAAATATTATTTTATTGGACACTCACTTTGATTAATGAGAAGGTTGAGCCTGCTTGCTGTTGCATAAAGAAGCGAACCTGTGTGCGATGTTCGTACCCACTGCTATTCGCAGCTCAGCCTCTGCGTCCACACGATTTCTGTATTTCGACTTCAGTGCTGCCAATGCTGAAAATCCTTGCACACACATATACGAAGTTGAAAATGGCAGCAGAACTTTCATTGCTTTCTCAGAAAGGAGAGGATATTCACCGTTGATGCTAATCCAGAATGTTGGCACTGGTGTTGTGTGGAAGACCATTTTCAGGGATTGGTCACTCGAAAGGTCGATGAGCTGCTCTTCTTCTTGCGTGGACAACCCGCTTGTGCTAGGATCAGCCAGAAATGGATTACGAATCCAATCGTATTTAGTCACATCAATTTCAGCGAAATAATGCTGAAACCTTTCTTGCAGTCCGTTTAGATGGGCAATAATTACATTCTTCACCTGATCAAGATTCAAGTTGTCAGCCTTGCACTTACACAAGCACGGAAACATATCAAAAATATTTTCTTGGCGTATCTTTTGCGTCCACAACGAAATTTTTCGGACGAAAGCATTCATCTTGTCAGTTGTTTGTAATATGGTGGTGTAATATAGGGGAGTCAGCGATGAGAGATTGGGGGAGAAAGAAAGCAAAAGGCGAGAGGAGGGAGATTGGAGGCTTAATTGTTGAGAGGGAGATTGTGTTTTGAGTTTTGGAAGTGAGAAGTCACTGCATGCCGAGACAGTGTACTTGAATAGGAAGAAGAGATTTGGAGTTTGAGCCCCCGCACCACTCGGTTACACAATGTAAACTAATTCCACTAATACCAGTATAAGAAACTTTTTTTAAAAAATGACCACCTTCGCGACCCCCTTGTAGGCACAGGTTGAGAACCGCTGGCTTAAACCCTGGATGACATGTTATTTCTGAATGCAAGTCAGCACAAGCAGTTCTATAGACTGTGCTAAGTGTTGTGGCAGCCAAACAAGAAACGGGACTGAAATAACCTCAACTGTAGATCATTTCTTTTCGTTATTTTCCATTATTATTGATAAATCTGGAGACTAAAGAAATAATATTACAAACAATGCAGAACAAACAGGCGTAAATAGATTTGACTTAACACAAATATTTTAAATTATATTTCATTAACAATCACTTAGCGTCCAAACCTGCAGGAAGGTGGAAATATTCAAGGGAGACTAACATCAAAGTACTGCTGCTCTCCCCTTGAGCTACTGGCTTATCCCGCGAGGTGTGTTGGTTCGTACCGTTGAGACCGCGTTTTACCGTTAATATATTCATATTCAGCTCGTGAAAGAACTGTATACAAACCCCTAACAGAAGGGTGTGACGACCCTTGTGAATAATAAGAAAACTGCTCACTTTATTAAGACTCAAGCACGAAATCATTGAAGCGGCGCTTAGCCATTGTGTAGCGAGCAGACAGTTAAAAAAATGTTGGTCGTTGACTTTACTGAATAAGTAATAAGCAAATGGAAATGATTGAAAGAATAAAGTACTTGTGTGAATGCATGTGTAGGTGAACTGAATGCGTGTCTTTCAACCACGACAGGGTTCAATAATTTACACAAATGTATATTTTTATTGACTTTGCGACTCGTTCAAGCCCCCAGAGAAAGCGAAACCCACGAAACCCGATTCTCACTGTCGTATTGACAGGCGCTTTAGCCAGGGGACCATCAGCTGCCCAAGTGTTGGACTGACTGGAGGGGAATGAAGGCAAGGACTGAGAAATGTGGCATGAACTGCAGGAGTCACTGAACACTCTTTGAGAACGACATCCCGTGGGAGATTTAACTCCCTATTTGACAGAGCCACCATCACCCCCAACCTCTACTCATCTCGTCGACCCACCCCGACTTAATTACCTTTTCGTGGGAACGGGGTGAATGTCATATGATCAAGTCGTTTTCTACCCTTTCCCACTCCCCCTCGTCATCAACCTTTTTTGTCTTCGAAAATTATCGTAAATCAGGCGATTTTTTTCCCCAGCTTTAAGCCCTGCGGCTTGTTATGATTACGATTAATTTTTGAATGAGCTCCATGTTAAAGTGTCAACGGTTCACGTGTATGAATCGAAGCCCCATACAATTGAAGCATTCAGATCAGTTACTGAAGTACACACCCTCATCATGCCGAACACGAGACGAAATGCCTACGATACAGCTTTCGAGATGATCGACCTGGCCATTGAAGAAGTTGTATATATTTGCGGCTTATAAACCAGTTTGGCTTATTTGTGAATAAAGTAGAGATTAAAAAAAATTCAGGTGTGCTTAGTAGACCGAAATTTACGGTATATCCTGCCTGTTCTCAAAAGTTGTCTTCCTAGAGTATTTGTTTGGTTGGTCGGTGGTTGTTGTTTTTTCCTCTTGTTGTCTTTTAAACAGATACATAGGTAAGTACTTGAGGACGAGCTGTCCAGCATAAACCCGTTGGGAGCGTGTTCGAGATGAACTGAGGCTTGTGTACTCGGGGGCACCATAGACTTCCGGCCGATTAAAAACACCGCCGGGCGACCTTTCAGTGAAAGATTATTCAAAAGGCTGGCTGAGCCTACCCTGAAATGTCGACAGATGACAGAGCACGGGAGACCATCTTTTCCCACACACTAAAGCTTGTGTCAAAATTTGTAGTCTGTAAAACTCTCTCACTCACTCATACACACACACACTCGCACGCACTATAGGCTGTAAGAAGAAGACAGTGCGAAGATTGTAAGAGGGTGAAGGAAATTCACCGCCATTTTTGTCAAAAAGTATTCTTCAGTCACAATCAACGTGAAAGCCATTGATGCCAATCTTGAGTTAAGACCATAGTAAATAGTATGCCGCTATAAAAATTGACAATGAGTAAACCTTTTAAAGTAGGATTGACGGTTAAACTCTTCCAGTCAGACGACTTTGAAAGGCAAAGAATTGCTGTCTTTGTTTACAAAGAAAACCAGACGCTAATGCAAATACCTGCACGGCAAAAGGCCCTTTTTGACCGCAAATCAGTACAAGTAAATATAATTTGTTCAAAATATTACAGAGAAATGGGACTAATAAGAAAAGTGTTGCAGAGGTGTTTATTTATTTATTTTTATTTATTTATTTTGCTTTCGTTGCTTTTTAAATTAATTTGAAGACAAGACTCGCTAGATTAGAGAATCGTTTTAATAGTGCACAGCTAAAAGTATTATACAAATTTGACTAAAGGAAAAACTTGTTTGGAAGTACAGTATACATCCCTCATTTGTCTCCAGACATCGGCGAGCAGCAATGCTCAAGGGAGACAATTCAAACACGCTAAACATTGACAGTTCCTCGGTTAGTTTCCCTTGCTCCACTGCCTTGTAGTGTGTTTGCCATGGTGACACGGATCTAACCCTTGCTATGGAGGTAGAACTTTTTAGACAGCATTATTGAAATAATCAGACATAGCACCAAACAGCTGATATCGGGATGTGACTTGAATCTTCTCAATGTAGATGGGTTCTGTGACTTAATGTCGTGGTAGAGAGGATTCAGGCCATCGCTTATCTCGAGGGTAGCGCCCCTCTCCGTTCTCGCTCACTACCTTACAGAACCAGGTACCCACGATACAGGTGGCTGAAATGGGGAAAGTTGCGTTACAAGGGTATCGAACTAGAAGTGTAAGCCTCGTTTAGGTTTTACGTGGTGTCACTAACCACTCACTCCTTCTCCACACAACTCTTCTATGAAGGACGAACCACCGTCACAGATCACTGCGCTCAGGAGCAGATAACAGTCGTTCCAGTTGCAAGACACAGCCTGAGTGTAGTGGGGTGACATGAAAATAATTATCGATGACTGCTCTGAATAAATAATGAGCAAGAGAAATGACTGGAAGAATAAAGCACATGCAGTCTTTCTCGTACAAGCACACATGCACGCACGCTCCCCCTACACACACAGTCGCACAGAACATAAACACATGCACAGGTGAGTCAGCGCTCACATACGTACCCCTATCTTCCAAACGTACCCTTAACTCCTATCATCGATAGCTCGACTATTATCACAACACATAGCCTGCCCTTGTTGACAAGACATTCTGCACTTTCTTTTTTTTTTTTTTAACACGACCTGGTGTCTGACCGTTTGTTAAATGGCGGGAAATGCCTCAGACACGTCTATAGTTCAGTTATGACTCATCCCTACCTCGCTGTTCATATTTTCTCTCGTGAGCAGAGCTCGACGTGGAGTCACAGGCTCCTAATTGTAGGAGACCATTAAGTTATCAATGCCTTTCATCGCTTTTTATTCCCAATCTAAAATACTAAAATAATCCCCTGGGAACATCTCTCTCTCTCTCTATGGGAGACATAGTTTTGACTACGAACAAAGTGAAGTAGCTTAGCTGACTTTATCGTGACCTTTTCCCGTCGTTGAGAGGACGGAACTGTTCAAAATAATGACTGAGAACCAAAGAGTATTTTTAATTTGGGAGAAACGGAGGAGGAGACTTGATGGTAACCCTTGATTCCTTCCACCCCTTCTCACTATTCCTTTACTCTAACCTGTGTCCAGCTGTCCTGTTCACATCACGTGATTACCGTAGCCGGTAGCGTGTCACGTCATCAAGCGAAGGACAGTTTGGCCGGAAGTCGACCCGAGCGTACCAAGGGAGATAACGGGGAAAAGTCGGACCCGAGTTGTGGACCGCAGCATCGTCGTGACCTCGTACGTGCCGGCTGTTATCTGCTCGGCCGGAAAAGAAAATAGTTCTCGCGCGAGACCTATGACCCTGCTGACCCGTGTGACCTTACACGACCTTTTCAGACGTCCCTCTGTCTAGACGTGTGGCTGGCTTTTCCGTTCTTCTCTTCTGTTGAGAAGGGGAAGTAACCAGACGTTCCGATTACCTTCCTCTTACCTTGAAGAGTCCGTTTTTGTCAGTTTTTCGTGTTTTATATATATTGGTCTGGGGCAATGTTTTTTTACATGTTAAACTTATCTAAAGAACCAATGGAACGTTTTCCAAAACCCGCTCCTGTGCTTTTTAAATGCGTTACATTTTTAGATTGTCTCAGATACCTTATCGCAGATCTTACAAAGAAAAAAAAAAGGCTTACAACTAAAGTTCCTTCTTTTTGGTTTTTTTTTTTTTTTTTTTTTACTCAGGTGTCGCATTTAGCCTTTTTTTATCTGCCGTATGAGGAGTGTCGCTATTAGCAATAATACAATAATAACACTGATCTGTGTGTGGGGGGAGTGGGCTGCGAATGATATATATATGTAACTATTATGTTCTTATATTGGAAAGTTCAGTATAGTACGGTAGATTATCGTACTGTCTGCTCGTGTTGGTTTTAAGCAGACTGTAATTTTTACAAATATTTTCGAGTTCCTTCTACAACATCTAAGATCTGCGAACTGGATATTTGTTTGGAAGGAGAGGGGACAAAGAAAAAGTGTGTGTGTGTGTATACGCGTCCGACTATTTGTATTTTTGTGTCCTCTTTTATTTTTGTGTCCCTATGCGCGCGTGTGTGTGTGTGTGTGCACGCGCATGTCTTTTTTGAGTACGCGTGTATTTTATTGTTGTTGTTGTTGTGTGTGTGTGTGTATTTTTTATGCGCGTGTATGTTACGAAAAAGGAGTTCTAACTTGGTCTTGGTGCTGCTGATTGCAACACTCGTCAGGCTACCCCAGTGATCTATGAAAGAACCCGAGAACTGAGTATCAATTATGGAATGGAGACCACACTACGCACGCGCCAATTCACGCCTCTTGTGAAGGCAGTTACACGCATCGCTTCATTCCATTCTTAGCAGAAATAATTAATGATCATCGATTTTTTGTAATGATTCAGTAACAGACACTGGGCCCGTCATATCAGTTTCAATGACGATCTAGTGACGAAAATAAAACAAAAATGTTGATACATGTACGGGGAAGATACTAAAGCCGTTTGATTAACAGTTGCTGTTAATTTATCTCGTCGATCTTTTATGATGTTGTGTCACGAACATTTAAGTTACGAATATCTATACTTACGAATTGCTCAATGATATTTAAGTTAAAAATTTTAGTCCCAGACAAACGGTTTCTAGTAAACAGCACGATAAACTAATTTGCTGCACTATTATGATTGTGTTTAATATGCTTTATGGTGTTTGAAAATGTTTCTAAAATGTTTTATGTGCATATAAATATAAAAATATATTTGACCTGACGCTGAAGACGAACCGCAAGCAAGTGTTTCGACTTACAGACAAAATCGACTTAAAATTGGTTTCTCGTAACTCGGAGTGATGATCCTATTATTATTGTCATCCTCCACCGTTTTCAACAGCAACAGCACACCGACACTTTAAATAAAAAAATTATAATTTGCCTTCTCGTCCTCTTAACGAGAACTTTTTATTTTTAAACCAGATTGTTTCCCCTGGTCTTACATAGCAGACGACAACGACTTCCTGTCTGTGTTTTTATTCTTCGTAAAATGCAGACATCTTTTTTATGTTCTCTATTATTATTGGATGGATGGGATGGGATGTTGTCCCAACTTGTCACAGGCACAGAAATGTTTACAGAGCACAAAATAGTGGCATTTATGATTGCTGCCTGCTCTATAGTCCTCTGATTTGTGTGAGCACTGAAGCTTGAGAGCTATTGAAATAATGTACATCCTCGTGACAGCTTGCACTGACATGTTGGGGGATACAGCAAGTGGAGGTCGACTTTGGGGTAACTGGGCTAGCACAACACCTCCTATACAGCTAGTCAGAAACGATGCTCTGGATTTCGGATTTCATTGTGTTTTTCGTGTAATTCAACTCAGGCATGACTAGTTTTTAATTGTCGATTGATTTTACTCAGCAGTTCTCACAAAACTCACCAAGCTATGATCATTAAAAGAATAGATAGATGACCTGCTATCATTGCACAGATTGGATGATGTGCTCACGATACCGATGCAACTTAATATTATTTCGAGCCTCTCTGGTGCTGCTTGGCCAGTTGCAAAACACATTTCAAGTTTTAAACACTTTTAGGTCTTAAATCTATTTAGATAACCAGTTTTACAAAAGCACAGTGTACTAAATTGTTCTAAAACGATAAAACTGTTGAAGCCAGATTTCAGCAAAGTATGTTTCGTATGCGGTTGTGCAACGCATATAAATGCCATAGGAGTAAATTTTTAAAAAAAAAGTAAAAGTTGGTACTTTTGCTTCTATAGAACAGTTTTAAGTTTGAGAAACAGCCCCACATTTCTAACGGATTTACATCCTGATTAACACAATTTTCATCATGAACAATTTAGCAGATTTCACTGATATAGCTTCCTTTACTAACATTTATCTTGAACCTAGCGTTGGTGATGCGCATCCTGCATTACAGGTCTTCTTATTCATTGACACCAAATGCAAAGTAGGTTAGACACCCAGAGATATCTGGACATATTTGAAGAAGACACTTACTTTCTAGCTTAACCATAAAAAATGGTTGTGCGTTTGTGTGTGTGTGATTTGTTCGCTCAAGGATTACCTCCCTGATGCTCTAATCTCGGGTTTGCAAACATTAGTTACACAGGGGATACGATCGGAACTGATAAAATAAATACAGTCAGATTTAATACTTTATGCGTTTTATGAGTTTGAAAACTAAAATAATGCACTTGTGTATATCAGTCATTGGTATTCTTGCAAGGTACCTCGCTTGCTTCCCTCTCTCCCGTTGCTGTAGGCGGTTTGTAACAACACACCTACCACCTGGAGGCGAGTCAGTTCCGTATCACCTGCTGCAATGCCCATGCCCAGTGTAACTTGAAAGGAGGTAGCTAGGAGACTTCAAATGTAAACAGAACAAAACCGTTAAAAATATCGGTGGACTGGTGAAATGGTTTCATTTGAGTGTCTGTATTTTACATTGAAAAATAATGCGTTGGAAAAAAACAGTAGAAAGCGAGGCAAAGGGAACCACATGGGCTCAACTGAGGGGCCCTATGCTCCTCGAGCAGTAACAAGTACTAAACTAAACTTTTTAATTAATCATTCCTTCGATGTACTTATTCGTTCTTCTTTTCACGCGCTGTTAAAAAAAAGACAAAATAATAATAAAAAAAAGCTACACGGTGAAAATGTCCTCGTCTTTTCCTGTTCCTCCCTGGTACTGTGTCGTTTAGTTTCGTGTGGCGTGAGTTGGTTGTCGCCACTTAAAGTTTCAGATTTTATTACTCCCGCTACTGACCTGAAAGTAAATAATCGCCTTGCTAGCGGATTCATTAACCACCCACAACACAAGAGTCACTTACTCCCCTCCCACACCCACAACGTGCGACATCAGCAATGGAGTGTCTGCTCGCCTGTCACCAGTAAAGTCGTTGGCAGGGTGGTGACTGACGTGTTCCCACCACAACCTCGCTCCTCTCACCTGTTCCAGTTAACCAGTGTCAGGGCGTTTTGCCCACATCTTGCACCCTTGGCGCTGTTTCGTACTCGAGTGGCTAATCGGACCAAGAGCCGAGGCGTTAATCTGGTGCAGGAGGTCGATGAGGCCTCGCGGTCGCCGGTTACAAATCCTGGCGATGGTGTGACTCGGCCGACGTCGCCACGCGAAGCTGCTATGCGCCGTGACGTAACCCGGAGACGTTAAACGACGGCTGCGATTGGCTGGAAACATCAGGCCATGCCGGGTCATTTCCGTGTGACGTTGACAGTGGAATCAATACTTGTTTAGGTGACATGGCGCGACACGTCCTCAGGTCTCTCTCTCGCCAACCGTTGTTCATGTTCCTCTGTTCGATAGGATTTGTCCAGTTCGTCGCCCACACGGTGCAAACACTCAGTGCAGCAGGAGAGTTGGGGGGAAACCCAGGTGTAGCCTATACAATCGTCAGCACGTTACACAATATAAAATGGAGGAGCTGGAGTAGACGTTGGACGTTGGTAGACTGGTTCACTGCATACGCTAGAAGGGGGTGTGGGTGTCCTCATGGGGGTAGGAAGGGTTGAAAGTAGTGTTTCATACATGTTTACAAACTAACATGTGAAATGATTTCTTCGATAACAGATGAAGTCACAAAAGTGTATTACAAGCTGTAACAAACTCACATCTGTTTATGATATTATTTTAAAAAAATGTCTGGTCTCTTATTGGAATTAAATGCATTAAACACAATGGCTGGTATTTTAATAGTGTATTTTTTTTATATTTCCCATAAAAATTTTTAAGAAAAAAAATGAAAACAGGTTTTGCAATAATAATAGTAAGGCAATCATCAATTATGACCATCTTTTTCTTCCTTGTTCCTCGTTCTTCTTCCATCTCGGATGTTTACACGACCGGCTGGTTTGGGATGTTAGAGCCTTAGATGCTGGTTGGGAGTAAAATCCAATTCTCCCCCACCCCCTTCCTCCCTTTCTCCTATAATTTAACTTCTCCACAAATTGGTCATTAAGAAAAGCGCAGCCATCTTTCCACTTGTAACAAAAATAGACGATTTGTCGAGTGCATGTATTTTGGTGGTGTGACACGTGGGTGAGTGTGGGCTGATGTTCACACCTGCTGCTCGCGCTGTCTGCCGCTGTTGCTGCCAGTGGTCAAGGTCGTCAGACGATGAACGTGATGCGCCGCATGCTTGAACCCGGACCCTTGCCGCACGGTGTGTGCGTGGAGGGTCCTTGCTGCTCGCAGCTTCAGTCAGGTGACCTCCAGACCTTTTTCCCGGATCTTCTTCCTGACAGCAACACCTCACGACTGGTACCACGCGGTCGGTTCACAGCTTGTGACAAGCTTCGCCTTTTAGTTTCTTTCACAGCTCATCAGTCATCGAACCCCTTGGTCCAGCGGCGATGGGGGGCAAGCGTGACACAGCGCGTGCTGCAAATCAGCTGCTGCTGATCTTGGTGATGGTGTTGATGGCGGTGATGTTGGTAGTAGTGGTAGAAGTGTCGATGGTAGACACTATTCTCTAACAGTCTCTATTTCCTGTAGACTTCTAGGCATTTAGGCAGAGATTTATCAAAACACAGCGCAAGCAAAGAAAGAAGAGAGGTTGAGAATACGGTTTATGTGTGTGTCATTTGGTGAGGTTAGAGGTCAAACCCCCATTCAGTGGCCTTATCAGTTTATGCAAATTGACTGTTTTTCTAGAGCCTGCAGTGAAGTGGTGATTGGTGGAGAGATTGATCACACCACACACCCACACACGCACGCACTACTAAAGATACCCGGAAGGTTCAAAATAGCTTTGTCAGTACAACCGGCATTGGTCGTCGTCGCCATAGCTGGTGTTTGTTTATCCCAGGGACAACTCCCATGACGCGTGAGACTACCTGCGTTTCTACTCAGACTTTTTTTAAAACTGTGAGTCAAAGCTGTCTAGAGCGGGAGAACAACAAAACAGAGCTGTTGTTGTTACATCAGTGCCTGCAGACTACTTCAGGGCCAGACCACGTGTTATCAGCGGTGCCAGCCGCGACTAACTGTAATGTTACCGTTACCTGACCTTACCAAACTAGGACAAGTCGAGGTCACGGCCAAAGATGAAGATATCACAAAACTTATGTGCAGGCAATACGTCATGAAGAATCTTGCAGGACACAAAACCAATTGCTCTTTAATTATTTCTTCATTTTTTTTCTCTCTCTCTCTTCGTATTCCCCTCTCTCTCTCTCTGTCGTTCTGTGTTCGTAAGTGCATTGGTGCTTGCGTGTTTTTATGTTCGTGTTTACGAGATTTGTGGTGATTGTAGGTATTTACAGTTACTGATAAATCACTGGCCAGGATAGAGGACATGAAGAACAGACATCTTTTAGCCTTGACGACAGAAAAGCAATACTGAGCGGACAGTTTGAAGCAGGGTGAGCTATTGTAATGGAAATACGCTTGGCAAGCGAAATCGTTTTTAAGTGATACCGATGTATGTGAGTGAATGAATAAGCGAGCGAGCGTCCGATCACCGGAGCTTTGAATTTGTAAGGACAGAGATCTTTTGTTTGTCAATCTTATTTCTCAAATAGCTTTTTGGCTCTCTACTCCCCTCCCACCCCTTCTTTCCTCCCTCTGCCCCTCTTATTCGCCTGTGTGTGTTCATAAAAGCGACAACAAAAAAGAACAAAGACTATAATGGTCTAATTATTTAACCCCTTCCCTCTCTTGTTCATTTACGCTACTGAAAGTAATGAAAGAAGAGTAAATTCGGAATATTACCATCCTGGAGCCATACTGGCCATCCCAGACTGTGTTCCCCTCTCTCTCCTTTAATCTTCAGATAACATTTAGAAGTCATGGCCAATACTCGGCCAGATGTTGTCATTGATTCGGGACAAGATAATGCTCTCAAAACAAAACAAAAAAATCCTCGATAAAACTGCTGCTTGAGTCTACATTCCGCGAGGTTGGGTGGGACTGGTGTTTTAGGCCAAACCATAGACTATATCACGGCAAGGCAGCCAGCCCTGTAAACAGATGTCACAGGCAGAGAAAGAACAGCGTGCCCGAGACGAAAGCTGAACCCAGGACAGCCAACCTTCACTGTGTTGGTGACAGGTGATAGCCGCTGTACCACCGGACCGCCTCCATCCCGTGAGACCCACATTTCAATCACACACAGAGGTTGCACGAGTGCTTCGTAAAAGCAGACGTCAAAGGTTAAGAAAATGCGGGGGCTTTCGTTAAACTCTATCCTAGATATCCCTTTTCAAAAGGCTCCATATCGTTTTCTGAACCAGGAACACTACACTCTCGACATGGCACAGATGAAGTGTGCAAGTGACCGACAACAACTCTAAACTCACAAACAATTTTAGGTAGCTCTGTATTTATTTGCAAGGCTACAAGGGTTTCAAAACGTTTTCAAATGAATTTCTACAGTAGTTTATGCCAGGTGATGGGTGGTGAAGAAGGTGGAGGAATCATAGCTGGGAGTTCTTGCTACTGGACCTGCCCAATGCCCATTCTCGCCATTCACCTTCTCTCACACGGAATGAGTTTGTCTCCGTGTAGCAAATCTCGTCTGTTCGCAACCACAATTCATTTCGACTTCGTGCTTTCGCTACTTTTTCCTATTTCCTGCATAAAATGAGATCCTTAAGACACTGATCTTTTTTAAATGAAATGAAAACATTCAAAATGGTTTTTAAAAACAAGCAGTTGCTACAAACTTCCACAGGATTCTTATTTGTTCTAGAACTGATAAAAGTGAGGATCATCTGCTTACATCAACCGATAAAAGCCAATTCCATTTCACTGACTGACTTAAAAAATGGATGGCATTTTACCGAAATAATGAGAAACTATCCGCTTGTTTTATACAAAGGAAGGTTTTGTTGTGAGAGTTACAGAGTTCGTGCCTTTCTTGAAGGCACAATACACTTCTTTGCATTTGGTAGCTGCTTCGGGTTTGCTTTTCTTTTTTCTCTTCAAGGCTCTCCTTTGGTCACATAAATTTAGGATGTCATTTGTTGGGCTGTTGACAGTTGTACCTCATTGATATTTCTATCGAGGGTGTCCACATCACAGTCCACAATACACTCCATAAGTAGTCTTATGGCGTATCTCTCTCACACAGAACCTCTAACTCTACACGTTTTAACCCACGCATGCGCGTTCTTCACCGGAAGCCGTCAGTACCTGTCAGTCTATAATATATGTTTATCTGTCCATCCGTCTGTCCGTCTTTACGTCCGACCGTGGGTTTTTTCCCAGCCTCGTGTTCGTACCTGGAACTCCCCCCCCCCCCAACTTACCACTGACCTATTAAAGGTCCTATTGCGCGCATGTGCACTCGACCAGCAACGTACGCATCAGCAACCTTTATACCTTTACACGCCGAACACCGACTACACGGAGATGTCGGTGACAGTGGAGGCTTGGAGACCTTAGATAGCTTTTATCTCAGTAGTTCAACAGTTATCGCTCACATGGAACGCTGAAGAAGGAAGTCCTTGGCCGCCCGTGTTTGTCCTGTACCCGAGGGTACAGCATTCCTAGGCGACGGGTGCGGGTACATCAGTACCCAGTCTATCGCATTACGTAAGCCGCCTTGCTGGGTTTGTGTACAAACACAAACGATTGTGGCGGTTGTGACTATGACGCATGTGTGTTCTATAACATGGACCAGGCACGTGTGTGTGCCTCGGTCACACAGGTAGTGTGAACGGGTGGCTGGGTGGTTACATGAAGACAAGTGTGCACTCTGTAGAAAAACTGCAGTGTAGCCGCACTCAAGCTTGTGACAGAGCACAAAGGAACGTTGAAAAAGACTGTTTTTTTCATCTGCAACAGACAGAAAAAATGTGAAAGCGCTCATTCACTCGAGCATGCTGAAAGAAACCGTCACCCGTGGCTGACTTTAAATATGAATACATGGCAGCCATTCAGCACTATCTCTTCTCAGAGAGCATGCGCGTCTTACTGTACCGCTTGGGTGTGATGAGGCGGCAACACAAGCAGTCCTCGTCCTGACCATCCAGAAACACGCCGGACAAGGAGCGATTTCTTTCTGTCGTTTTGTTGTTGTTGTTTTGGTTTTTTTTTTGTTTTTTTCTTGATTTTTGGTTTGTCTATTTTTGTTTGTTGTTGTTGGTTTTATTTTATTTTAATTTTTTTTTTTTTTTTGCGTTGATGTGGGCGATTGACGCTTGTGCAAACAACCTGTTTAAACTTGGTTCGTCTGAATCGCTTTGTCTGCTCAGTCGAGCCAACAAGTTATTTCTCTCTCTCTCACTCACACAAACAAGCTCTCAAGAAAATAAATGCGTGTACACTGGGAAAAAAAATTAATAAAAGGTCCATCAAAAACACGAATTTGCAGCATTCGCACTGACAACTCGCTTTAGCCGCTACACTGTAGCAGCTTCCAAGGAAATGGTTCACAAAATTTAATAATAAACCTTGTTTGTTTGTTTGTTTGCGTGACAAGTGAGTTTCTGCATTTACTCATAATTGTTTTAAAAGATTTTTTTCGTGGTGTCATCTTTATATAACAGTCGTTCGAATTTTTTGTCAAAGGCAGGCTTCAGTTATAAGTCCTATCTGTTGACCTCATTACTTAAGCTGCCCTTGTTATGTCATTGTCTATGGCGTGATTAGTGTCGCGCGCGCGCACGCACACCGCGCACTGAGAAGAATACCCACGTGACGAACATGGACGTTACAAAACAAGTCTACCCTCAAAGGTTGGAGGAATTGAGTCAGGTGACTTATCCCGCATCTCCAGAGCGAACCCCCATTGTTACAACAAGCAGCAGACTCAGCTTCAAGCAGACGACGGGTGACGTAACACGGGCATGACGTCAGGCGTTGCTACAGACAGCGAAAAAAGGCCTCGACCTTTACCCCCCGTGAACCGGATACAAATAGCCTGGACTATGACGTCAGCGTCGTCTGCTGTAAGCGGCTTTTCTATTACCGGAGCCACCCAAGCACTGAGACAAACACAGGCACATTGTCGGACAGGCGACAATTAGAAATAAAAGTTTTTGATGGTGGCAGAAATGATTTTTAATGTTTTATTTTATGCAGATTAATAGGAATGACATTATCAACAGACTATATGCAGCTGTGATTTACATGATCATTTAAGAAAAAAACAACAACAAAAGACAATCAAGATTTTGATAATCTCGTTATTGGGATAAGGAATTATAGATCACATTTTTTTTTCTGGACCAGTTTTTTTATGGTATGGCCTTCTCTCCTCGTTGTTTTACCTTCACTCAATCCTTTGTAATGACAGGTATCCATTACCTATTACCCACTGGGAAAGCGAATGGCTGGCATCCAAACTAAAAGGCGCGCCGCTACCCGTGTAGCTCAGTCGACCAACTGGCGGGAATGGGTATCTGACTTCATAGAGGGTTGGGGAAGGTAAGGCAATGAGGGAGAAGGGATAGTCACTGCCCTCATGTAAATCGACCCCTAGAAAATAATATCTCAATCGATCCCCTATACGACAAAGTCAGACGACGACCTTTATCCTTCACCATTACCCATTACCGAGAAGTGGGTCGACGGGGTAAGTACACGGGTATCGAACCAACGCACCTCCAGTTGAATATTTGCTTCGAAGCAATCATGTACGGGATATCGTTGGTTGGCTGGAGTGTTTAGTTACTTTAGTAGGAAAGTATTTCCACCTTGAGAGTTTTCGCACTACTGAGGACGCGGGTGGGTGAGGTCGTGAATATCGACGACCAGCCCTGCAAACATGTGTCATATTCAGAAAGTGTACTGAGAAGACATTGTAACTAGGATCTTTTCATTGCAGTAGTGACAACGAGTGTCTTAGCCACTGCACTAGCGGGCGCCCCACAATGTCCTACTTCACCCTGATGGTAAGCTGGACCGAATAGCTTTGGTGCCTCTTAAACGGTCTCGATTTCTTTTTGTTCATAGGCACCTCAAAGCAATTATCTTCCTTGGACATGATGGCTTCGTACCTTGGGAGTTTTATGGACATGAGACGTTTGTCGGTGCATGTATAAATTACTGTTTTAGTTTGTATGTCATTTTGTTCATGTGGTGCAAATTGTGAATATAGTCTGGAGTCCTATCCAGATTACGGATAATGATTGCTACTGCTTTTGTCCAATTTTTTAAGACCCCATTGAGATGAAAGCTCACTCACTATCTGTAAAATTGACGGAAGTGGTCGCTTTTGTCCTTCTCTCCGATGTCGCTGGGTGGATGGCAGGACATCGTTATGTCCTGGGCGTTGCTACGTAGTACTTACTTTGAATTCTTACCCTCAGGTAAGGTACCTTCCAGTCGTGCGAGGATAATCTTGTGGCAGGCGCTCCTAGCGGGGACGGTTGTTCACCCGGCGCCAGGTCACAACGCAGACGTCAGAACGTCGCGACGTCACATCCGGTGTTCTCGCGTGAGGTGATGAATGAACACGCGACTTCGCCCTCCCACCTCTATAGTCACCTCCCATAGAGGTCACTAGCTGTCACCAGATGAATGCCGCTGAGTCACACTCTTTTCTTACCTGCAAAGCCGGTCGGAGATGTTTTATCTGTGTACATACCGGCTGTAGAAAGCCGTTTCATTGCTCAGTTAGGATGTGTTGTTGTTATTGTTATTTTCCTTGTAATTGTCGATATAGGTGCGTGAGTTTAGGTGGGTGATTGGTTGAGTATTTATGTTTTTATACCGAGTCAGCAGCAGAACCTGACCTGCCTTTTGAGCAGGTGCCACATCCATTAAGACGTTAAGCGTTCGGGAAGGGGTGATCTGAACACCAACTACAAGCCCTACTGCCGCACGCAGCGGAACACGTATTTACCGAACCACCCGGGTGAGCTTGGGTGGAGTAACTGGGTGAACTAGGAGAGTTTACAGAAGAACACAAATTGAAAGCTGCGTAGCTTTTTATTGCTGTTGTTGAAAGAAATATTATGATAGAAGAAAATGAGCACGCGTTCACATACGCGCTTGCAGAAAACACACACACAACCCGCTCAGAAGAGGACGGTGAAGGATTGCTAGACAGGAACATTTACAAACACATTTCAAATAACACAGTGATCATAGGTTCTGAACTGAACTGACATTATTTCAAGCAAAACAAAAAGATTTACGGAGCAGACATCTGTAAACATGAAGGCATGGCCTTATCAGCCCTCAGTGTTTCAATAGCTCCCAGACTACCACTGCCAACAAATATGTGACCGACATGTCATGTGTGAGAGGTGCGCGTCGCTAGTAGATACCAGATCAACTCATGAATAGACACTGAGTATTCAAAAGGTGTTTATGTATAACATATTTTATGTACACCAAGAACGTGGTACAGGACCTTGCAAATCCCCAACTTGCACCAAAATCGGTGTGTTCGTGTTTTATTCTTGATAGACTTGTTTTTCCAGTATGCATTGTGAATGAATGTTTTTAACATTGTAAAGATTACTGTGTTGACTATGTCGGGAATCACCCACCCATATCAAATGAGCATTTACTACAAAAGGTTTTACAGCTACTAGGATTGTGTCCTACTGTCATCTACTGCTCCAGTGTACGCCTTGTGACCCAGTTACTTGAGCTCCTGACTTGTTGTTGACTCATTCCCATCGCGAACTCCCACAGTGAATTCTGTCAAACACCTGGGGAACTCGTGATATGGCAGTAACAGTTAAGCAGGAATAGTTTACATAAACTGCGTGCTTGAAAAGATGCGTGGTTACTACTAAATACTGATAATTCAATGGAATTTCTTCAATGTTTATTCTCTAGTACTACTACTTCTTCTTCAACAACAACAACAACAACAACAACAACAACAACAACAACAACAACAACAACAACAACGAAATACAGTGATCCCTCGCCTGTCGCGCGGCTTAAGTTCCAGAGAACCCCGCGATGTACATACTGTATTTTTTTTGTTTGTTGATATAATATTCTTTAATGTTTGAATTAACATTTTTATATTTAAAATTTTTTAGGCAAAAATAATTAAAATCATAAATATTATATAAATACATATAGACCGCAAAATCTCGTGCTAAACCGAAAATTCCGCGGTACAGAATTATGTATATTTTTTAAAACAAAAGCGCGATTCGACGACGCCGCAATAAGTGAACCGAGATATAGCGAGGGTCGACTGTACACATAAAATACAATATTCGGCAGTATACGTCTATGAAAAAAGTATATGATATACACATAAGGCAATGTAATCATTTGACAGCACATCCATCAGTAAAGCATTTTGTCCATGATAATGTACACAGAATCTTTCTTCCTCCTTTCATTACTCTTCTCTGTGCAGTGAAGCAGCTGCCTGTAGTCTCTAAAACTGCACAGATCTGCTTTTCCTAGCCATTTAGCTCACAGTTTCATTTAGTTTGTGTAAGTTTCAAGGAAAAATGTTATTCACAAACTACCCTTCTCTAGCTAGAACATAGTCAGCCATTGCAATCAAAATGGGCTTAGCTCTAAAACCTAAGCGGAAAATAAAAGTCGCCAAGTAGTGTATTATCTTCCGTGTTTCTTTCTTTTTTCCATGTCTCCTTTATTACTTCTTCTTTTCTCTTTCTCTCTGTGACATACAGACACATACACTATCTCTTTCTCTCTCCCGCGAGCACATTTTTCCTCCCGAACTCTGCTTCTCAAAGCATGATCTTTTTTCTTTTTTTCTTCAAACTGCTCGTTCGTTTATTTAAGTCGTTTTGAATTTGAAAAAAAGAGTTATTTTCTTCTTGATTTTATTTTTACTGCCCCCTTTTGTTAACCTTTACTTTAGAACAGTAAAGCAGTCTGTTCTAGACTTATCACAGCCGGTAAGATTGTAAGCTATAGTAAGTTTCCGTCCTGGTGAGCAATGGCAGCAGCAGTCATTGGCTTTCCACATCGTATGATGTTTACTTGGAACTTTTTGCCCGCGTCATCAGGTCTGAGCTCCGTGGACTGAGCTATTTCATTTTATTTGCACGCTTTTTTCTACTTTCTTTTTTTTTTAAACCGCCAATTTTATTTAGTTTAGTGTGTTGGGTGGGGGGAGGGGTAAATGGAGTGCTGGGGAGGCAAGAAATATCCGCTTTCAAATATAAACTGCGAAATATATTTCTTGTGTATTTATGACATATTGTATTTCACGAAAAAAAAAAATCGCTGGGGAAAAAATTTCATCAGGTTAAGGAGAAATAAACGTGTGAAAAATCAGAGACAAAAATTATGTATTCTGCTTGCTTTCCTCCGTATAGAGTTTGATTCGTCTACTTTTTCTAAATGCATTATCATTATGAAATAGCTGCCATCTAAACGAAGTAAATAAGAATAAAAAGTGTTCATGCAGCATTTTATAAATCTATTATCCGTAAATATTTTGTAACAGTAAATAGGACTTGTTTCGCCCGATTCCAACGCGTGCAGCTAACGGCAAAATAACTTCCTTGAAATAATTATTAAAATTTTGAGAAGAAAGCATTATTGACAACCGACGCTCAGTTCACTTCACGAAACAGCTTGTATTCAGTATTTTGATATCATTTAATATTTTCTGAAGATTAAATTAATTACTATCATAATAATAACGCCTTTATAAGTTTTTATTTTCTGCAATTTTCAGAAATTCATTTCTGCAATAAAATCATTTTTGCTACATTCATGAAAAAAAATTGCCCGTCTTGCTTGTTTATTATTATTATTTTTGGAGGGGTGTAGTCTGGTGAGTGTTTCGCAAGCAGAAATCACCTCACGTGTGGCCTGTGAGTAACAACACCCCGCTAACCACACTCCTCGCCCCCCAGACAGCCAACGAATGGTACGATCACTCACTCCCAACCGAGCCCTGTCGAGTGTTCTTCTCCTAACAGAAGGCGTGCCGCAGGTCCTCAATTTTTATGAAGCAACTTACTGAGCACAAGGTGAAACTCGAACACGCGAAGCCGAGGCTCCCAAACCTCGTGTCCTTCCACTGCACCATGGGTTGTGGCGTGATACCAAATCATTAACATAAAAGGGGTCATTGTCGTACAAATATATAGTTATCGTACACAACTGTAGACAGGAGTCGAAATTAAGGCTATTCAGTGCACAAATCATAAATCACAATGCCCAGTTTTTCTAATTATAATAATGGATATATCTGTAGCTTTTTCCGGTTAATAAACTCTACAATCATTTTTTATTGAATTTTTTTTAAAGTTTGAAATTCAGATGGAATATAACATTAACATCATAGACTAATTTATTCACTCATTTACTGGCATAGCACTTCGAAAAATTAGAAAATTTTATATACGACAGTGATACAAGGGATCCACTGTGAGTGAAAATAAGTCGCTAGCTCGCTGTGGGTAGATTCACGCACAAGTTGCCGACAAAGCCCCTCTAGTGGCCTGATCGTGTTGTGGTGGAGACTATGCGCGCGCTGCTGTGACGTCATCATTGCGTGCGAACTGAAAGCGCGTTCTTGTGACCGTCATATGCACCGGCCAGTACGGAGAGCTGGGCGAGGCTCGCTCTTACCGCAGACTTTTCTCCGTATTTAAATATCCGCAAGACTAAATTTCTTTGTAAAGTCGCCATAAAGTCAGGTGACGAGATTAACCTCCTTGTCCACCTCCTTTCTCAGTGGTAGCCTTTTCATTCAAGTGCTGAAGGCAGCCGGTGAAGGCCGAACACGTTACCGGTAGCGAAACATCTAGTCGCTGTCAAAAAGAAGTTTTTGGATAAAAAACGAAAAACCGGATAAGTGTGGAGGATGTGGAGACCATCATGGAAGCTTCTCTTGGCTTTAGTAGCTCTGGCAGTCGTTGATATTGTTTTGGCATCAACGGATGACGAAAACCGTGCCGGTAAGTTTGCACAACCACGCCTTTCATGTTAGCCAGTTCTCGTAATCAACCATGTTTTGTTGGAGCTCGCAGTGCAGTGACACGTTGTAACATTACAAATTCGAGCGTCATGCACGATGGCTGTAAATCTTAGCTTTCTAGAATCTACTAAGCGAAACATCTGTTATTGTAAGGCCCTCGTTTATTTATATGTAACCGGGCCCCCTCCCACTTCCCGAGCAATATTTTAATAAATAATGTATACAAGTCATCGCTCTTGTAGCATGCAGTAACTACGACCATGTAATTTTGTTGTGGCAGAATGCACAAGCACACAGTTCCAGTGTAACAACAAACATTGCATCTCCTTGGCCTGGCGATGCGATGGTGACGATGACTGCCATGACGGTTCGGATGAAAGGAATTGTCGTAAGTTCTCACTTATTTTTAATAATTGTTTTTTAAAAAAATTTTATAGCAAGAAGCGTGTTTGAAGATAACATATTCTTGTCCAACTGCAGGAGTCCTAATCCTAGCTGAAGGTTCTTCCTTATTTTGGAAGTAGATCGGGCAGGTCTGAAGACGTGGGCGGTGATGATGAAATGTCGGCAGCGATAGTCTGATGTTAAAGGTCATTGTCAGGTAGAGCAGGGTCAGTTTGTATTTGGCTATTTCTTATCTGTGACCTTGCATGAGTTGAGTTTTGGTCATGATAAGGTTATCTAATCACATTTGGTCGCTGTGACACAACCATGGTAGACTGCACTCGATGCCACGATCAAAATGTCTCGGAACATGTGCTTGTAACCAGTAGTGAAACCTGATTGGCTGAGAAGAGTCAGGCGAGCGAACTGTTCTAATTTTGAGCCAATCGGAGCGCGCCATATTATTAGGGTGTGTTCGGCACGCGGTCGCGCTCCGGATACCGGCGAACGACAGGCTTGCATATTTGTCATGCCTTTGAAAATTGACCGTCGTTAGCCTCTAAATGAGAGAAAATAAGATTACATAACTGTAGTACATCGCTAATTATTAAACTGAAAGGACATTTTAATGGGCTTTACCCCATTATGATTATTGGGCAGCAGATAATCCAGTCCTTGGGCCCCTCAGACAAGGTTACACCAAATCGCAAATACTGAAATAACTGCAAGGAACTGGCCTTGCATGCAGATTTTCCCTGCAGCTTTGTAGGAAGCGATGTAATTTTCACTGATAAGATGACAGCGGGTTTGGAGCGCATAGGCCATTCTTGATATGGTTCATTTTCTCCTTAGACTACATCTTTGGGTTTAGATGATTTACAAGTACAGAATATATTAATCCTTTCCAGGAAATTTTGTCTGCCAACAGTAACACCGAGAACATCACATTACATAATACATTAACACAAATTTATTTTTAAAAAACCCACACTGACTTCATCCCATTCATTACCCTGGCACCTAAACTTTATTGCAATTATTAAAAATATGTACACATCCATACATCTACTCCAAACAGTATAACATAAAAAATATACATGTGTAGACAATCGAGAAAGGAAAGCAGTATGGCCATCTGCATTCATGTGTGTCTTATCTAGGAGCCAGTTTGAAGAGTAGAGGGTGCACAAGTGGTTAGAGTTAAAAATTGATACCACTGTTTTGTATAAACCAAAGATGACTATTGTGGCCAGTCAAAACTAATTTGGACAGAATTTTGTAAAAGTCACTGATGATGTGAGACACCCTCTGCTAGATGTCTTTATTGTTAATCAAAGTTGAAATTTGCATGCAAGTTAACATTTCATGTATGAAATCCATACTTTGTTGTACATGTTATTTCAGAATGCTCATTTACTTTCTTTGCCAGCATCAGTAACGTGTGCAGACAGTGATTTCAAGTGTGTGAATGACAGTAAATGCATACCTCTGCGATGGAAGTGTGACGGTGCAGCAGACTGCGATGACCAGTCAGATGAAGACACCCACCTCTGTAGTACGTTTTATATTATTTAATCCCATGATAAACTTTTTCCTTTATCAACATTAGTGTTGTTTTTCAAAGCTTTGTTTCAGTGGCTGGCAAGTAATAAGAAATTGTAGATTTATTTTGCATCTTTTAGTCTTAAAATTGATGATAAATGGAGAATCTTTGGTCACCTTAATTAGAACACTGCTTCTGTAGTAGATGGTAGAAAGTGAAAAGTTTAATGCAACATTTTAATAACAGATAAATTTTTGGTTATTCTACCTTGCTATAGCTTATGTGTTAATTTTTATGAAATAGCCATTTATGACAGGTTTTTATTTTTGAAGGTATTTAAGAATAAGACTGTACATTCTAGATTAAAACATTTAAGCATATACTAATTGATTCTCCCTGCTGATTTATTAGGTCAAGTGACATGTGGTCAAGACCAGTTTATGTGCAGCGATGGCAACTGTGTTATCAATACTTGGGTTTGTGATGGGGAAAAAGATTGTGAAGATGGACTTGACGAGAAACAATGTGAGTCTTGAATCTTGTCATTATTTTGGAAGTGCAGGGAAGACATTTATTGAAAGTTTTCCTTTTGTTTGAAATACTGTTTAGAGTAAATGACATTAGCACTATATACTCTTACAAAAAACAGATTATTCTGATTTTATGTTTGTTACATTGCTCATGAGCATGTTTTCTCTGTTTTAAAATGCTACCTATGACTTCAAAATTAGATCATGTAAAAAAATTGATTTGAATGCATTTATGTTTTCTTAGGTAACTCGACCTGCCATCCTAATACAGAATTCACCTGTGCTGATGGCCAATGCATTGATATAAGGTGGAAATGTGATACTCATCATGACTGTAGTGATAAGTCAGATGAAGAAAACTGTCCAAGTAAGTGAATGTCAGATCTATTTAGCTTCTCTTGCTGGTCCATATTACCAAACATTGGATGGATATAAAAATACATGGCAGGTTAGTTCAGTAAATAACTTGCACTCCATGCTCTTTTTTAACATATGTTGACATAAAGTATGCTAAATATAAGTTATTTTTAACTTACAAGCAAATTCATAATGTTAAAAGTAAAATTGAATAAAATCATTTTATTTACTATTAAAACAATCTGTATGTAAATAACTGTAGGTTCGTACTGTGGCTTTAAAACTGCAGAAATACAGAGGTTGAGAAAAAGGATTTCCTCTTTCTGACTTTTGCAGATAATACTTGTGGAGAGTTTCAGTTCATGTGTAATAACTCACATTGCATCCAAAGCACATGGAAATGTGATGGGGATGAAGATTGTCAAGATGGAAGTGATGAGGATAACTGCTTTTCTACAGGGGGAACATGTCGAAAATCAGAATTTCAGTGTAAAACACTGGATCTTGCATGCATCCATAACTCGTGGGTTTGTGATGGAGACTTTGATTGTGAGGATCAGTCAGATGAAAAGCATTGTAAGTTTTTCTGGAGAGATTTTAGTTAAATAAAGATCAGTGATTTTAATTTTAATGCAAGGTAGAACCTTAACAGAAAATTTGACAAAATTCTTGCTGTAGTCTCTGATCTGAAAATGCACACTAATTCCTCTCATGGAGTTCCTTGCATGATATCTGTTCTTTTATTCTGGCTGCAGTTCACATATACAATGCAGGGCTTCTGCTAAGGATAAATTCTTTGGGGTCCCAGGGACCCCTTCAGATTTTAAAGGGGTCCCTGTTCTTCGCCCAAATTTGAAGGGGATCCCATTGACGAAAATTGAAGGGGTCCTCCGAACTTTTAATGCGTACTGTACGCAATTTTTTGCGTAAGCAGAAGCCCTGCAATGAAATTATGGCTAACATGCGTCTTTGAGTGAAGGTTATCATATAGCTGGCTTCCCTTCCTGGAACGCCCCTTCTTTCTTTTTTTTTTTCTTTGGTGGGGGGGGGGTGTTATATTTAATCTCATTCTTGGGGTATCATGTAAGGTCTGATGTAATGGTAACCTGGCAGACAAATAATTTCCTGAAATGTATAGCATATTAAAAAGAACCCCATAATTTTCCTTTATAGAACAAGTATTGTTTGTGCTTGTCTTTTCCAAGACAAATGATAACTTCTTAAGAGGTTAAAGAATTAAATAAGGAAGATGTCTGATGTTTTTTTTTTAATGGTGTCTGGTCTAGCAGTTGAAGACCTATAAAGTAAAGGTTAACTGTTCAGCTGTTCAGTATCTAATATACTACACTATTTTTCTGAATTAAGTATTCCCCTCCCCCCTTTTGTTACAGGCAACATCACATGTAGTTCTCAGGATTTTCTTTGTGAAGAAAATTATTGCATTCACAATTCACTTGTGTGTGATGGCCAGAATGATTGCTTAAATGGATCTGACGAGCGTAATTGTCAAGGTAACAATCTTGTGTTTCATAGTTAGAACTCATAGTTTCTGATTGGTCCACTCATTTTTCCCTGATGTTAAAATAGCAACAGAGATGCTGAAATTCTTTTTTCAGACAGAATAGATTTTTGGTTTCTTGTAATTAGTAATTGGAAAGCAAACAGTGATTGTTATCTTTGGTAGAATTTGTAAAAGTGTCAAAAACCAACAAACCTGCTCTTTTAAAATCCTGACATCTGTGAAAATGTGAAAGTAGATGCATTGAACTTTGTGGAATATGCTTGATAAATGCTTTTGATGTTGAAAATTTTGGACTCATGAATCAGAGCTTATTTTGCAGAAACGAAGAAATGTGCAAACAATACCTTTGATTGCCATAATAATGGCGAGAAATGCATTGACTACAGTAAAGTGTGTGATGGAAGAGATGATTGTGGCAACTACGAGGATGAACGCAACACCAAAGATAAGAGCCCCTGTCGAGGTATTTAAAAGATTGCTCGTCTTTTGTCTTTGAAGTCACTAATTTAATGAAATTGGGAATTTATAAAATGCACAGTGGGGAGGTCCAGGGATAGATGTGGGCATGTATTTTGTAGTGCACGCATCTTTGCTTTGTAACATTTGGGTTTGACCAGTCTGAGTTAATGGGCTAAAAGTGTATGGCTGAAATCTGCATTTTAATTTTTTTTAATGAGATTAACATTTCACAAAATTAAAATTTTGCATGGCTGTCAGTACTAATATTTTGCTTTAAAAACTTAATACTCGACTGCCTGCTTGTTCAGCATGAAAGATCCAAAGCAACACATGTATATATATTCTTTAGCTTACATTTACCTTCTTTTTTTTTTTTTTATCTTACATGCTTTTAAAGTTAACTTCAGAAATACAATTTCCCCCCATACTTTTGATGTTTTCAGATACTGGTTTGGGTATGAACTGTTACAAAATAAATGTATTTATGTTAGTCACTAGTTGTTGTAAAAGTGCAGTAGTGATGCAGTAGCAATAATAGTTACCAGTGGCACTTGCTTAGTGGTGGATCATATTTTTTAAAGAAACCTCATTCAATATTGTTTGGATGTTGTTTTTTTTTTTTTGTTTTTTGTTTTTTTTAATAGTAGTTACAAGCACAGTTGTATGTGTCAGCAATTTTTGTCCAACTTGAGTTGTGTTGTTGTGGCATGTGTGATCATCTAAACTTAATGCTTTTAAAAGTAGGATATATCAGCATTAATTTTTATACTGTATGAATCACTTCAGTTATTTTATAAAGCAAGGCACATGTTGATGTTAGTCATGGAATGTTTAGAATACTTTTTGTGGCATCTTCTTGCCCAGACAGCACAAAGAAAAGCATGATGTATCAATATTACTTTTCTTCCTATTATGTCATGCTTTATCACCTGCCTGCATGTTGTATTGTAAACCACATTCTCAGTACGTTTTTAGGCATTAGGGGATTCTGAATTGTTGTGACAATGTGGTAAATAGCAGCAGCATAAGTTTCTGTATCAAGTTTTGTTAAATGGTGGTTAAACAGTGTTGCTTCTTGTTACATTTTAAGATTGTTAAACATAATTGTTAAAAAAATCTATTTAAAAATTTTTGTTATTAATGATGATTATAAACAGAGATCTCTAATACTATAAGCTATTTTTCTGTGTTCAAATGTTTGTGTGATCTTGGGTATCACTAAAAATTTTATGTAACTGATGGACTGGGTGGTTATTTCTAGTTCCTTATTAAGCTGCATATCATTTTCTCTGCTGTTATTAAAACAACTGCTCATTTTTTTGTTGCAGAAACAAACCCATGTGCAGAGGACAACGGTGGCTGTAGTCAGATATGTCATCGCTCTCCTTCAGGCCATATTTGTGATTGTCATCGCGGTTTTCATTTGATGGCCAATTCTACAACAAAGTGTGTAGACATCAATGAATGCGAGCAGCCAGGTGTGTGTTCTCAGATTTGTGACAACACCCATGGCTCTTACAAGTGCAGCTGTTTGGCGGGCTACACACTCACTGGCCATCATGTCTGCAAAGCAAATGGTGAGTTAAGGCAGCACAGCACTAGAAGTAGTTAATTTTTGGCATAAAAGTATATAAAAATTGATGTTAAAATGTCCTCATAATCTTATTATATTTTACTAATGAAATTTTACCTTTTTCTCTTCCCCAGAAGGAGAGCCAGAACTCTTGCTGACAGACAGGAAGGAACTGCGGCGGTACCATTTGGAATCAAACCGCTATTCTCTGCTGCTAGGTGATGGCAATAGTAATGTCTCAGGAGCTACTGCCATTGACTACCATTTCAGTGCAAATCTCATTTTTTGGACTGATGTATCCCAAGAGCACATTATGAGGTAAGGTTGTAGTTTCAACCTATTATGTACACATAAGAAAGAGTTTCTCTGCAACTTTGACTCTTGATTAGGTGAATCCTGTAGATTCTAAAACTATAAGGACTACCTTCTGTCTTCTTGCAGAGTAAACATGGAGACGAACCAGATTGATGTTGTTGCATCAGAAAATGTAAAGGTTCCTGATGGTCTTGCTGTGGACTGGGTGCATGGGCACCTGTACTGGACAGATACAGGCCTTGATCATATTGAAGTGGCAACCTTGGATGGCAAAATGAGAAAAATCCTGATAAATGAGGGATTGGATGAACCCCGTGCCATCGTTCTTGATCCTGAAAATGGGTAAGGTTTTGTCACATTACATTTGACACCAGTGTGCAGTACCAATTGCTTTGCTGTGTGATCTAGCATAAACTTCCTGACTCTGTCTGAAATAAACAAAAAAAAATTATGTCACTGATATAATATGGTGCTGGAAAGTGTATTGAGTAAGGGACGTGGAAGAGCTAATATAATAATTTGGACTATTATTAAAACCAGTTTTTGTGTCTGCATGCAAGACTGACGTTCTTAAACACAGTACTACAGTTTTATAGATGATGCATCCTGTTTCTTTGCAGTTTCATGTATTGGACTGACTGGGGAATGAAGGCAAAGATTGAGAAATGTGGCATGAATGGCAAGAATCGCAAAGTCCTCATTGAGAATGACATCACATGGCCCAATGGACTGACAATAGGTTTGTAAGCATTCTATATTTTTCTTTCTTTCTTTTTAAAGGGGTTGTAACAGTACCTTGCTGTAAATGAAATGACTAGCTGTCCTTAAAATAACAAATGGCTACTGTTCACTCATTGCAGATTATGTTTCTAGTCGTCTTTACTGGATCGATGCTAAAATACACATGATTGTTAGTACGGATTTGGATGGAAAGAACAGACAAGTGATTCTGCGAGGGCACCAGCATCTTGGCCATCCATTTGCAATTACAGTTTTTGAGGTATGTGCATGTGTTATAAACACTCAAGAGTATTATTTGAGTATGAGTTTTTAAATGCTGCATGGAGGACATAAAGACGGAAGTGTATATTTTCATTTTCTGATAAGTATCGAGAATTTATTTTTAGCATAGAGATATGTGCATAATGCAGTTTGATTCTCAGTTATTGAACTACAGCATAACATTATCAGATTGTGAATATTGGGACAATGTACATTAATGCCATTTCTATCTCGTGTGTGTATATACATAAAAAAAAAACCAACCTTGCTTCAGAGGCATTGTTTTGTTGTTAGGACTATCTGTACTGGAGTGACTGGCCATCAGAGTCCGTGCGTCGGTATAACAAGTTTGGCAGAAGGGAAAATGTGACCACCATTGCTCAAGGCCTTGAATATCCCATGGACATTCATGTCTACCACAAATATCGCCAGCATAATTGTAAGTGTCATCATTTTCCCTTTCCACACCCCAATACTATGCATTATTTCAGATCTCTTATACTTGTTGGGATTATAATATGCTGCATTTGCAGGGATTTTGACTAAGTGTGTAAAATGATGCTGGTAGGAAAAAAAAACAGATCTCTTATTACTAGTTTTAAATGTTTTGCTAATGATTGTCTTCTGAAGTTAGAATAATTTTTTTTCCCTTATCAGATACAAATCGCTGTGGCAACAACAATGGTGGCTGTGAGCAGTTTTGTCTACCAGATACAGAATCAAAAAGTTACACTTGTGAATGCATGAATGGCTATTACATCAGCCCAGATAACAAAAAGAAGTGCTTATTAGGTAAGAATCTGTTTCTTTCTGGTTTATTTTTTCCTCTTTTTTTTTTAATTCTGTGTGAATGGAGAGTGGGAGAGTTCTTTGAGTGTTTTATGTCAAATGAACATCAGAAATTACCAAATTTGTGTATTAATACCAGAAATGCTTCATTAGAAACATGGCAACATTTTGAAGCTGTGGAGGAAGTGAGTTTAGAGAAATGACGAAGTGCATGATCTTCATAAATTTTTAGTGGTACAGGTTTCGTTTGTGCTTTTTTTTTAAAAACGATGGGCGATGCAGGTTATTCCCCAGCCTGCAAAAGCTCATGAGCCTCCATCTCAGCCCTACTTGGGCTTTAAATGAGCCACTTAAGGTGAAGCCCATCACCAGTGGGTTTTGCATGTGGAGGCCACATTGAGCCCTACATGGAGCTGCTTATCACAAAGCTGTCAAAATAGTACATTTATATGGGCAAACACACCATGGCACTAGCATGTGGGCTGACCTATCAACTACTTTATGTCCATCAATATTCCACCTCTTCACATTTGTATCGTCTGCACACCATGGCACCACTTCATTACCAGAACTTAGCAAGAATTAATGCACAAGTCTACAACATGGAGTACAGATATTAACAATAGTGTCAGTAAGTAAAATAATTAAAAATTAAATGGCGGCTGAAAGAAAATATCTTGCACCAAACTGTCACATGGCAAAAGACACGTAAAGGCTCCTTCAATAATAAAATCTGCAGAAATTCTTTAAAATTGTTTGTAAAACAGACTGTTAAATAATTTTCAATTACTGTAAGCAGTCTTGTACAAACTTACGATTTACCTTGATACAGGATCAAATTATATGTTGAATTCTTCAGAATGTTCATAGAAAAGCTTTGTGATGTGTGTTGTGCACATTATTGTCTTATGCGAGAACAATTGGGTAGCTAGTCATGCACACCATAAACCACCTAACTGGTCATACCACTTTTCGGGTCATAACTGTGTTTAGTTCAAGGCCGATCGACAACCCACCAAACACTAAGCTTAAGTGTTACAGGTCAGCCTACAGTTTATGTACAGGGTGGCTACCTTTTGTGGGGCCCACAACTAGCCTAAGAGCTTTGCAGGCTGGGTTTGTAACAAATAATAGAGATCGGTCCCATCTGACGGTTTTCTTTTGTGAATGAAAATGTGTAACAAGAATGAGTGCACAGTTTGCTGACTTGCCCATGCCCTTGTTAAAAGGCAATGAGACAAGTCCAGCACTGACCACAGAAAGCAGCACAACTAACACCAGTAGATCGCCTAACCAGAGTAATCATTCTAACAGAACTGGTGAGGATGTGACTGTCGTGTTCAGCCCTGCTTTTTATCAGTCTTGTTGAAGGCTTGTTGCCTGTTATCTGTGGCTCTGCATGGCATGCAAGAGCAGCCAGTCAAGAAATGCTGCATGTGCAAACTGATCTCTTTAGGAAGAACTTTGATTGATTTTATTTTTGTTTTAAGTTGAAGCTTTTAGATGATAGCTTTGAGATATGAATTTATTTTCACTTTTAGTCCCCTTTACTCAGCATGTTCTAAATTATTCATGCCTCTTCAACTGCTGGGCATCTGTCGTATGTCCACAGTTTGCTTGTTTTCTCAATGACCAAGGCTAAGCTGTTGAGTGAAATGTGTTACACTAAACTCACAGCTGTCTCCTGCAGTTTTGTAGATCTCTTCACCACAAACGTTGTGTGGTTGCTTCTTATTTTCTTTATCTGGAACATTATCTTTTTTCCCAACTTGCAGTTTTGCATGGATGTGCTGAGTTCCATTCAGATGCCTTTGTGATTGTTTACATTTTCCTTTGCCCATGATTGTTTATGTCATGACTAGAAGCCATATTTTTCTCTGCAAAATTAGTGTTAAAACTGTATATTTCAGCTCCCTTTTTGTAGTTGTTTAATACAAAAGATTGAATGAAAGCACTGTTTCAAATAGTATTTATTTAAATGGCAAGCAGAAGTATTGTATTTGTAAGTTGTTTCCCATTTACAAGAATGAATTGAAATTCCTTTATGTATTCAAAAAAAAAAAAAGAAATGGCCACCTTACAGAAAAGAAATATGTGCTTGTTACATAGATTTTTTAAATAGAGTAACTCATTTATTTTTTAAGTATACAGACATCGGTGAATGTTAAAACCAGAAATAGTAAACGTTGCAGAACGTCAGTCTTGCATGCAGACACAAAAACTGGTTTTAATAATAGTCCAAATTATACATTAGCTCTTCCACTGTCCCTTACTCAATACACTTTCCAGCAGCATATTATATCAGTGTATATGGTAGGCTTTGAACAGCCAAATTTGTTTATTGCAGAGGGTACAGTGGTCACAACAATCAAACCAGTAACCAAGAAACCCCAGATATCCAGCTCCACCTTAACTCCAAATCAGCCTCCAAACAAGCAAGTCACAGAAGAGAGTGGTATGAATACAGTCACTACATCAGCTACATCAACTGCATCAACAACGCTGCCTAAAGCACCTGCTGGCGAGCAGCAAAACGCCACAGAAGATGTGCCAGTGCCACAACAAGAGGGGACTGGCCAAGTTGCCATTATCGTCATTGCTGTTGTGGTTTTAGTGGCTGTCGTGTTCATTGGTGTAAGTATTGACTGTCATTCCTGTAATAGTTAAGTTCTGCATGTGGCATCTCTTAACATGGCTGACTGCCTTGCCATGATATAGCTTTAATTGCTGGCTCAGTGTAAAATACCAATTCTCCCTTTCTCCTGTAATAGTTACTTGGATTTTGAGCTACATTGGGGTTAACAGTTGTTAACAGTGTAGCAGGTAACGCTAGCTTTAGAAACTTAAAAATGTTCAACTTGCTAATGCTTCATAATGACATAACTTTCCAAACTACATAATATGAAAAGAAAAAGGCAAACATGCTGTTAGCATTAGTTATCTAGTGCCCTAGTCAACGTAAACATTAATTTACAGGTGGGCATTTTTGTGTACCGACGCCACCGCAAGAGGAATATCAAGAGCATGAACTTTGATAATCCTGTATATCGCAAGACAACCACAGATGACCAACTGATAATGGAAAAAGCAGGATCTCGGCAAAGCCTTCCTGCAGTAAGTAATGCTTTTTTGTTGTATGCAGTCACATTGTCTGCAGTAAATTTGAATGCTTTTTAAAATAAATTGAAAATCTTGATATTTGGGTTTTAACACTTTTATTATTATAAATAAAGCTGTGATAATGAAGGGGTATTAATACTTTCTCTATGGAATTATTCTGTTGGAGAGTTCTTTAAAAAAAAAAAAATCAAAAGAAAACTTTGTCTGCTTGGGGGAAGCTCCCACTTTTTTTTTTAAACCGTGGTTTGATGTATGTGTGCAGAGTATGCAGCCCTTAAACCCTAATGAAGAAATGGCCTGATGGGATGTGGAAAAAGGTTGACTCAATTTTTCTCCACAAGAGCTTGTGTGTATGAAGGGCATATGCTGGAATCTACCAAGGATGCTTCATCACACAATAAGAGCAAAGAGATCATCAGCTCCCTGGCAGTACTAATTTTATGGCTTGACCACACTGGAATAGCTTTAAGCCTACTGTGCTTGAAGGGTTGTTTGGGAGGGGGGGTGGTGCATAGGATTTCAGATGCTGGACAAGAAATGGTAGTCTTCTTAGAACAACACTGTTTTGCAGCAGCTTAGTGCCACTTATTGATGAGCTTTCAGAAATTTGCAGTCACCAAATTTAAGTTTGTCTGCAACTTGTGACATTTTCAAAGAATCTCATTTTATCAGAGAAGGGTTGGGGTGTGTAATTGGTGTTGAACATTTCATAAAAGAATGTCTTTCAAGCCTATCCTTATGATTTAATTTACAAATTGGCTTCTTTCCATTTTGAAAGGTCAGAGTGATGTATTACATCCAGTATCATTTGTTTTGGCTAATAAGTTTTTGCAGAGTATGAGATAATATTGCAAAGATGTGGCAGATAAGATACTGAATGCCATTGTACTCAGCTGTGGTAAGGCAATGGTTTCACAGACAACTGAGCAAAGGAAAGTTTCAGTGTGACTCGTGACTAATATGCTGAAGCTGATAGGGAGGGTAGAAATATCAGAAAACTATCAACTCTTGTAATGGTGCTCCTAAGACCTTGAAGAGGAAAAACAATACCTCGGTGTGCGAACATACGGGAAGAGTTGCTGATCATGGCATCACTTGAGAGTACAAGGCAGGGAAAATGACGTCTTGCCCTATCGCCAGAAGACTGATCCTCCCTGGGTTGCATTGCACACTCCCAACAATGCCTGTGTTATTTCTGCTCAATTTGAATTCCAGAGTGGCTGCTCGAGAACGATTGGTGTGCAGGTGGGGGCAGTGAATGTCATACAAGCTTAGCAAAAACTGCCAGGCGTCAGTCTGTTAAAGCGTGTGAAAGTTTGGTATACTCTGCAGAACAGTGCTGCCATGGTTTGGAGTGAATGAAACCTTAAAACTACAATTTGGGAATGAATGGTTGCACTTGCATAGACATTGATGTAAATTTCTTGCCATCATGGGCCAAATTGCATGAGCTGTTGCAGCACCTGGACTGTTTTTCTTTTTTAAACTACTCGATTATCTCAGGTGAAGTGGCATACCTCCAGTTTGTGCAAGTGTATACCTCAACTTACCATACATAAGCAATGGATGGTAGGTTTTTGCAGTGGCCATTGAATAAGGGAACTAGTGCTAGAACTGTCCTTTCTGCTTGGCAGCTGCACCAAAAGGAGAGTTCCATAGAGCCTTCCCAATTCCATGAGACACGGATGCATGGTATCCTACTATTATTATTAGTATTAAACTGGTGGCCAACACCTAAATGGTACAAAATGGAATGGTGCCCAGGTGTAGCAAAGGCTAGTGAGCTGCAAATATAATGCCATGGACTGGTCAGCTGCAAATGAGGCTTAACCATTGGCCTGTGATAGCTACTACGCTTGTGCAATGCAGTTGTCACATGGATGGCTATTTAAAAGGGAGTTCTGTACTTGTCATTGAGCTTGAAGGGTGAGAGAAGCAGCAGAGATTTATTTATTTTGAAGAGTGTGATGCAGCTTGTAAATTTGAGTCACTTTCTGTTGAATGTGAGGGAAGTATGTTGTGTATAGTAAAGATTTAATCAATTCCAGTCTGTGCTTGTGTGTGAGTTTGGTGGTGTGTGCATTCACATGCATATATGCATGGGTGCAGTTCAGCAAAATGATTGTATATATTTTTGAACCATTCACTTGTTCATAGCCTTCCCGTGGATTTTTTTGTTTGTTTGTTTGTTTTTTTTTGTTTGTTTTTTTTTTTGCTGGTTGTATTGATGCAGCTGCCATGTCATGCTTTGTGTGCAGATTTCCATTGCAGAATGTGGAATTTAGCTAGTTAATGTTACATTTGGCAGTTCTGTGTGGTCTGTGTTGTTATATTTATTAAGAATTTTCTTTAGCTTGTAATACTGTTGAATCTCTACCCTATTTTTTAGTGAATGCAGAGTATGGAATGTCTGCTTAGAAGTGAATCTCTAAGTTGTGTGAATCTTCATTGTTGCAGCAAAAGGATTTTCCTTCTTAAAAACTTTTGTTTCTTAAGTATTTGGTAACCACCGATGCAAATGCTACTGGCAAATATGTAGCTTTTGATCATATTGGAGATTATTTTTGTATTGTATTTTTTTTTGGGGGGGGGTGTCTAGTTTTCATATATGCTTTTAGCAACAGATAGGTCTTGAATCTCTTGTTAATCGGATTAGTGAGTGTATGAGAGCATGGAGATAAGAATGAAGCAGATATGTTCATTAAAGTACCCTCATCCCCTGTTGCATGCAAGGTATGCATGTCCAGTCATCTTCATCAAATACCCTACATGTTGACCTCCATGTACACTTGTTCACGTTGAATTTCATTATTCATTCATTTTATTTCAAATTGAAAACTTAATTTCAGGTGCAGAGAGAGTTAAAGTGCTATAATTTATAGTGTAGATGCTTGGTACATGTCCACAAATGCTAGGGTTTTGGGAAGATGAAGATCCTGCAGAGTATTTACATAACTGTTTTCATTGTGGTTTTGACTGATTTAGTCTTCTTCATTGTGTTCATTTTTTTCAACTGCCTTTGAGCTTCAGTTCCTTAATAAGTGTGATCTGAGAGATGTTTTACTTCAAGATATTGTGATATGGTATGTTGTCTGGTTTTTTTTTTTCTTGTTGGCAATTGGTGTAAATGTTCTGATATTTGAAATGTTGATGTGGTGAATTGTTGTAGCTGAGAGCGAAAATCCCAGCTTTCTGAAGTTTTATTTTAATGATACAGGCATGGAAGCAAGTATGTAATGTACAGAAGAGTTTAAAGAGTATCTGGAAATAATACTGTGCTGATTTGTATAGCGAGATGTGCAGTCATCATTATAATCACTTGTTGGGTGGAGTAACATCACTATGCATCCGACTTGCTGTAGAGTTGCAAAGAAAGACTAAATTTCAGGGTGTGCATGTAAGGGTGAGATGCTGGTATATGTCTCTATCATTAAATATGAATACAATTTTGTTTAAACTGTACATATAACCAGGCAATCGCTAATAAAATTTGAGTACTGGAATTTCTTTACTTGTGGTTGACATGTTTTTACTGACAATTTTAGGAAACGAGCGCTGCAGTTAGTACTATAGTCGGTGTGCCAACCATTAACCGGTTTGTAGATAACTCCATCATCAGCGCGTGATTTTCGGCTCGGATTGGGAACGTGTAGAAAGTGTATTCACACACATACTTCTAGTTAGGCCGGAAAAGTTGCCAAAAGAAGCACCCAGGCTCCTAAGATGTTAAAATTCTTGGTTAGTGTCCGTGACTGTCTACACCGCCCTTTCCCGTCAGCTAAGGCACGCTTTTCTGAGCGTGTACTGCTGTTTACAGGCCCACCTTTGACAGACGACTTTGTTACCTCTGGGCGAGAACCTGCTGTCTGGCCACTCTTGAGGTGTCCCAGCAACCGGTCGGACAGACCGAAATACGACTGCGCAGGAGAGAGAGAAAGAACTCTGCATCAACTGAGCTGTACTCACTTCCCCTCCCCTTTTCATTTTTATTTTACCGGGTGTTTTGTTGTAATGGTCTAGTGCAGATACCTTTCTCTTTAGGACGAGGGCTAGATGTAAAGAGAGTGCGCACCATTTTTTTGTTACATCCATTTATAAGAACAGTACTGCTGCACATAAAAAAGTAAACCCAGCTCATCCTAACACCCTTCAAAACAATAATTCTAATAAAATATTCTCATTCCCGCGAACGTGTCTTTGCATAATACTCCTCTGCCTTGAAGGACTAGTATTCAAAGTGAACACCATGTATGTAAAAAAGCTTAGTAATAAGAGCCCCCCCCCCCTCCCACTCTACTCGGGTTGATTTCCATCGCAAACTTTTCCAGCTGATACATCACCTTTCAATCTCTTGAGATTTTAGTCCAGTTTATTTAGAAACGGCATCAGTGTAACAAAATACTGAATAACTTCTAAAGTGTCTCTTGTTCGGCAACGGAGGCACCAGACACTTTACATCTTTCTCACGGAGCATAGGTCTAGCTTTTGCAAGCACATCCTGTGTCCGGCCATCTGGGCTACCACGGAGCTAAGTTTGTTAGAAAAGAGTCTGCGAACCGCACAGACACACGAATGCTGCCATATGATTAAATCCACCACCGAAGAATGTTGTCTGATTCCAAACATCGATTGTCAAGATAATCCTTTCTTAAAAATACCTCTGAACTGTCTTGTTTCTCATTTATAATTTTTTTAATCTTCCATGTAAGCCGCAGTGAAAGTTGCATCTTGAACCGCCGTGCACTTCATTGAAATCTTTTTCTAAATGCACTCCTCTGGATGAGAGCTCATTAATGTGTTGCTAGGATACACTCGGACCTGAACTTACCGGCCATCAGCTTGTTACTGTTCGATCATCGCAGTTAGTAATTGGCTTGAAGTCGCTGCCAGAATCAAGGCCGCCAGAAATGGTCATGCTCTTAGCTGTTACTGTACCAGGGTTAGTTCCACACTCCCAGCCCACAGCAATAAGATAACGATTATAACCGCAAGATCCTGTGAAATGATATGAGCACCACAAAGGACACCCCAGAGAATAGATTGGACATTCCATAATGACTGAAACATTAATTTTAAATAACCACGATCCGAAAGTGTTTACACGGCTAGTGAGCACAGCTCTCACTTTAACCCCTTCGTGGGAGGGGAAAGGAATCATATGACAGCAACTCATATTACCTTTTCCCAACATCAGGCTTTCCCCCTCTCTCTTTCATTTCCCTCCTCCACAGACATAAGCAGACGGTTTGCTGTGTTCTGCTGATCTCTCTTTCTCTCTTCTACCCGAAAGTTTGGCTGCCAACCTCAACAAGTGTAAGAGTACTTATCAGTGTTTCGCCATGTGTTACAGGGCCACGCCTGTCAATCACACTTCACTCACATGAAGAGGGAGATCGATAGTTGACAATTAACTCACAGTTGGAAGAGTTTGCAGGACAAGGTTACCCGGGCGATGATACAATACAATGCAGGGTGCGCACAAAGTCCGCATACATGTACCTCTTTGGGAGGATTTTGAAAACTATAAAGGTTTATTCTTAGGAATCCAAAACATCTGTGTGGGTCCCTCCGTGATATCTGCATAGTCGAATGCGCCGCCAGGTTCTCCTGCTCATGTCCTGCAACATCTGCGAGGTGACTTTCTGGAATGCTGGGGTCTTTTCTCACAACAACAACAACAACAACAACAACAACAACAACAACAACAACAACAACAAAGCACTTTTCTCCACCATTAAAGGTGAGCTCAAAACGCTTTACTAAAAAGAAAAGCACACAAACATAATAATAACGGATGCTGTTCTCAAAAGCAATCCCCGAAAAATAGCGAAATTCTAGGAGTAAGATCATCAGGTTAGTATTTACAATACGTACTGCATGAGAAATAGTCAGATTCTGTTCAAGAACTTCCAAACCATCAGCATGTTGGGGTAGTCAGAATGTTCGCAAGCACTATTGTCTTTAGATGTTTTAGGCTGGCGAGTCAGCGATGCTAATGTTCAATCACAGTTATTACCAAAATTCAGTGTCCAATACGTGTTTATGTCAGCTGAAAGTATGCATGCAGTGCACGTGATACAGACCCCATATATTTCAGAGCCATATATATATAAACGCATCGCGGCTGAATTTGGGAATCATCAAGTTTGGAAAACAGGCTTGGTGAAGTAAAATCAATGTAACATAACAGTTAAAAAAAAACAACTTGTACTTAAAACTCATTTCTTCGTCTTTTCAGCTCTTCTGCAATGCACACATGCACGCGGAGAAAACTAAATACCCAAATATATATACATTAACAATTTTTAAAGAATTGCCAAAGTACCGTATTTGCTTTTAAGTGAATGTCAGGTTTACATAACGAAAACGAATAATTAAAAAAATTATTTAATTATTAAAATGAATGTATATATAGTTGCACTACAATGCCAATTATATACACGCACGTCCGCCGTTAAACCTCTGCTTTGAGCAACCTAAGATGTGGAGGCTGTTTGTCCATCAGAGGAGTTGTGATTTTTAACTGAAAAACACGTAATACGCTGGGCGAAATGGCTCAATAAATTATCGCAGTTTTTGGCGGTAAATTAATTGCAGGTTTAATCAGCTGTTGTACAATGCGGCGACAGTGACGTCACAGTCACGTGGTAGAGTTTCGCGGTTTGTTTACGGTTGTCATGTCGAAGAGGACACACGAACACGTGCGTACTTCATCTGTTTGCTGAAGGAAATTTGTCTATTGTCGTTGTCATCCCTCTTAAAAAGATTAATATTCAGCCATGGAAAAAGACGAGACCCAGTCAGCAACGAAAGACGAAAGCCAGCCGATCCCCGAGGAAGCGAAAGAGCTGAGAATGTCTAGAGGAATGAAACCTGAGCTCGTGATCGATTTTGAAAAACTGAAAACACTATTTGTTTATGACGAGATGGGGAATAAAATACGTTTTTCAGATATATACAAGAAGCAAAAGACCATTATCATTCTAACACGAGTAAGTATGAATTAACTTCAATTCCATGATTGCGAGTACGTTTATAAGTAATGTATAGTACGTATTTATCATACCCTTCCGCAAATACTTCATGTTTTATAGCTTGACGAACGGGGAAAACTAATATTTGTAACCAAGTTTCTAGTAAAATCTGTTTAAGACCAAACCATGAAGTTATTATAGGAGCAGCATTTAGATTAATAATTTCATTTTTAAATTATGTCGCTGGTCAATTTTAATTGTCTCCCTTAGACCATGGACTTCTATTATAGGGCAAGCATGACAGTAACTTTTTGCCTGCCTTTGACAGAAATGCATTTGACAGGTAGCTTTCATGTGCGTGCGTTATGTCTTTTTAGGTCTGAGTTTTGATAGGTCTAAAATCTGTACACATATTCCTTAAAACATTTGATGTGTTTCAGCATTTGTTGGACTTTATCACAAAGGAGTATGTAGAAGGTGAGAGAAACAATAAAGCCAAACATTATTTTGTTTCCATTTGCTCTTGTCATACTTCTCGCCATTTCAAACAGTTTAACACTGTTTTATTTCTAGTGGTTTAGGTGAATAACTGTTAAGTAGTCTACATGCTAACTACTGGAGCACATGCTAACTATACTGGAATATAAATTTAAATTAGAATTCTCAGTATTGGGTGCCTGCAATAATGATACTTTAGAAAAAAATTATATTTTTACACATTTAATGATATTCTATATTGTGGTGTTTCAGATCTGGCTCTTATTCCACTAGAATATTTGCAAGTATGTGACCTTTTTTATTATTAGCATAAAGCATTATATGTATATAATTGCATACATAGCCATTACCTATGCAAACAGTAGTAGGAAGACATTTTGACAAATTGTTTCCAAATCTTCACACATTTTTACAGGGTTTAAATAATGAATAGTTATCGCTTAGAAATTAACACAAATCTGCTATTTCTCTGATCACTTTATGTAAAATTGTTTTGCATTATGCTATTTAAATAATTCATATAAAAATCTTGTTACAGAGCACTTTTCTATCCCTTAATAACAACGTTTGCAGAACTTTTATAATTAGTATAACAATTTCTTCTTCTTTCTCAGGAAGTTGATGTCCGCTTAGTGGTTGTAGGACCAGCTCATTATAAATTTATAAAGGTATGTTTACCAACAGGTCATTTGGTGGCACATTTTTGAGTATTTGAACTACATGAGATTCTTATTTCTGTATTTTGACCATAATCCTTGTGATAAAACAGACATAGCTCAGTGGTTGGAAAATAAGCAACTGAAGATAAATATGCGCTCATTAGCTGCTTAAGCTAATTGGTTATCAGTGTGACATAGTGTAGCTCCCGTCCCTATCCTCTTTTTTGACCCAGCTATCTGAGACTGTAGAGGGTGCAGGAAGGCATGGCAGGAGGGTCATCCCCTTACAAAATATGACCCAGATCAAGTGCTTTAACACCTCACTCCCCTCTAACCATAAGGTCACGTGACTACCTTTACCCTTAAAAACTGTTCATTTCACACATAAACTTGTGAATACATCATATACATTGCATTCATTTATATTTGAAATGTCTCTTTAGGTATGATGGAGTGTGAGAATGTTTGTGTTGGCAAGCATGTTTATAATGTAATTCACAAATGAATGGAAATGCTCATATCTTTGATCGTGGAATGGCTGGTGGTGCAGTGGCTAAAGTGCCTGTCACCATGACAATGAGAATTGGGTGTCATGGATTCGCATCTTTGACATACCTTTGAATATGACATGATTACAGGACTGAATGTTGGTGGTTTTCTCCGGTTTCCTCCACCATGTGTGTTTGAGAGAATAGTTATGATTTGAGTGATGGTGAAGGAATTTATAAGATGCATTTAATGCCTACTGATAAGTGGTGCTCAAATAGCTTTATGTATATAAGCATATCAAGCTTGTCTTTGCTGGTGAGGTAAGATGTTCTGTAAATAAACAATCTTCAATATTTGGTAAGATCATCTAAAAATTTTTATTCTTAACATTTTATGAAATTAAACATCAAATCTGGTCTGGAGGAATTGTAGTGCAACTATTACATTCATTTTAATAATTAGTTTTTTTAATGATTCATTTTCATTAGCATTAATAAGATTATGTAAAGCTGACATTCATTTAAAAGTGATATTTCAAAAATATTCCAAACTGTCTTCTCTCTTTATTGGTATAAATGTGTAGGATTTCAAGAAACTCACAAGATACCAGCAAACAATGTACTGTGATCCAGATCGTCAAGTATACAAGACATTAGGATGTATAGAGAAACTTGCATGTGGACCACTGAGTGGTAAGTTAGTCTCAGTTATAAAGGCTCCACTTTAAATCATACTGAGGCTATGTAATTATGAGAATGGGCACAGTCATGCGCATACTTGTGTCTTTTATCAGGGAAGTTGGAAGGAAAATGGCTAGTGTAAGTGGTGCTTATCAGAAAACAGTCAACACAGATGTCTTAAAATTCTAGAACTGGTGGGATTGACACCATACAGACACATATATGCTTCACAGTTCTAGGCATTAGTTCCTGACAATCGTCAAAGACAATTGTTACCCTTTTATCCTTCATCATGCTGTGTTCTATCAGTAAAGAAAAATATACTTTTACCAAGATTTCCAGACATTTTAGACACCCCGTAGAAACATGTTCTCATTTTTCAGGTAAACAAATATAAATACAATCTTGTTATCAGAAGCCCCGGTATATAAATTCTGTTTACAAGAAATTAAGGCTTTTAATTTCCTACCCCAATATTGGTTTTAGGTCTTGTAATAAGAAATAGGGATATGAAAAATCAAATTTTATGGCAAGTGAGAGAGACTGTGTGCATCTGTTTAATGGTTGTATAGGTATAAGATAACGTATGGTTTGGAAACCTGGAGAGTGACAAACCTTGCCAGTGGACCCAGTTTTGGGCATCCCCCTTCAGTTGGACTCATGTGGTTCTGATGTGCTTTGCCTCGCTCTCTATTGTTCTTTTCCAAGTCTGCTTTAGTCTCCCAACTCTCCTCTTCTCCAGAGGGTTCCAGTCAAGTGCCTGCTTGGCAATGGCGTCAGCTGGTTTGTGCAGGGTGTCCTATCCAGCCCCATTTGCGCTTTTTGATGTGTTGGCTAGTGGCATTATGGTTGGATCTTTTCCACAGGCTGCTGTTGGAGATCTTTTCAGGCCATCTTATTCCCAGAATATGGCGTAGGCATCGGTAGGTAAAGATCTGGAGCTTGTTGTTGATTGTGTTTGTCAGTCTCCAGGTTTCAGAACCATACAGTAGGACTGCCTTCACACTGGTGTTGAAGATGCAGGTCTTACTGCTGAAGGATAATGCTCAGGAGTTCCAGATGGGGCGTAGGCTGTTGAAAGCATGCCTGGCCTTGTTGATATGGCTTTTGATGTCATCATCTGCTCCACCGTCCTTGTTGACAATGATCCCCAGATACATGAAGTGGTCTATTTGCAGGATGTTCTCTCCTTGAAGTTGGATTGGGAGTTCCTGCTTGTTGATTCTCATCACTCTGGTCTTCTTTTTGTTGACCTTTAAGCCAGCCTTCGCTGCTTCCTCTGCTAGCTTGCTCAGTTTGGTCTGTGCATGTTGTTGCTGGTGAGACAGAAGACTGATGTCATCTGCAAAGTCCAGGTCCTCTAGCTGTTTGGTGAAGGTCCACTGGATACCGGTGTTGTTGTCTTGGGTTGTCTTGTGTATAATCAGTAATTTTACTCATACATAATACAGTACATTAGTGAATTATAAAGTAATTGTTGTTACGTGTTTATCTTCTTCTACATCATGGTCATATAATTGATAATTCTGCAGGTGTTATCAAGTGTGAAAACATTATCTAGAGAAACTTAGCATAAAACATAACAGCTCTGTCTTCCCTTTAATTTCCCTCTTTCTTTCCACTTCTTCTTTTTTGACCTCCATATACCCATTTCATCATTTACAATCTTCTCTAGGTTTTTTCATATCCTTAATCCATCCAGTCTTCTCACAAGTCTTTGAGCTTTACTTTGGGCTATTTTGAACCTGTCAGTGGACAAACTTTCTTGTGAGCATTTTTAGTTCATGTTGGTACAGTACTAAACTTCTCCATTGTTGTGTGACAGACAGCAAGCACATAAAATCTGGAGCATGGGCAGGAACGTTAAAGAGTGTGTGGCGAGCCATTCAGTACCAGGAGTTTCAGGGGGATGTCAAGCAACAGGGAGGAGCATTCATTTTAGGACCTGGTATGGGATAATTCTTTATGTAGCTGGAGCACAAGGAATATGCCAATGCTGTGTATTCAAAACTTGGTTTAAAAAATGCACAAGGTGGAAAAATGGTTGTTCTCCTAAACTAATCTTCAAAAAATGTTGCAGGCCAGATGTAACATGAGGTAATGCAGAGGATTTCATAAATGTTTCAATGACATTACCTTCAGCTAACAATCTTTGTTTTTGTCATTGAGCTTATTATGATTTTTCCTGTCATTGGGGTAATTTTCCAGAAAAGATTGTGACCGACTCAAAATCTGCTTTCAGGAGAGGAAGTGCACTTTTCTCACTTAGATGAATCATCAACAGATCACACGAACATTAATGAGTTGCTGAGGGAGGCTGGAGTGCATCCAGTCAACTTTCCCAAGGACAAGCCAGTCATCCATATCTAAATGAATAATAGACAGTGTAATCTTGTAGAAAACTTCTTTGACAAGGAGTTGACAGTATAGTGTAATCCTGTAGTAACTTTGACAATTGTGGGAATAGTTGGGGTTTGAGTACAACTGGCACTGCATGGAGAAATTGGATGGATTTTTAATTAAATTATATATGCCTGAGCTGGTATATTTTGCACGTATGATGAGCAAGCTATTTGTATGTAATTCTTTGTGATAAGGCAACAGATCTTCTATTTAAAAATGTATAGGCAAAATTAACTAAATTAACTAAAAAACTAAATGGCAGATCTTCAACTTTTGAAGAGTGTGTCAAGCATGGTACAGATTCTTTTAATGTGGAAAAGCCTTTAAGAAAATTTTGTGATTTGTTGCCTTCCCACTGTCAGGTAAGAAAAATTGTTTAAACAACAGTATGAGAAATATCATTCTTTGTTTACACATGTAATAATATTTATGAACCTTTTGTGGTAATAATAATAATAAATGCAAAATTTGTAAAATGCATACTCACACTCCTAAGGAGCATGCTCTTAGCGCCTGAGAACAAGAACAAAACATGGACAGCACCAAGAGATTAGAAAACAAACAAATAACATATGAACTATTAAAGAATAAATAACAGTACTAATAAAGAATTGAATCAAAGACAGAAAATGCAAAGAGGAACCAAATAATAAGAACAAGAACTGAGGGTAACATGATATAACAAAAGGAAAGGGTGTGAAAAAGGACTAGCATTGTATTCCATTTTCAAACTACCTAAAAAAAAACTTGATACAAAGATTAATCCAAAATGTACATCAAATCAACATAGACTATATGCATTTTTTAGCAGGCGTTCTGTAAAGCATCTTCAAGTATTATTTTTTAATATTACATGTGATTTTAGTTTGTTGTTTTATGCTGTGCCAGTAACTAGGGCTATATCATGGAAATTTATGATTTTAGAGGCACACAGTTAAAAATACATTGCATCACATTTGTCATCTTAAAAATCTTCATAATACATAGTATCAAATTTCATGTTTTTGGAGGGTTTTATATGTGCATTCGTGTGTGTGTGTGTGGTGTCTGATATTGAAGTGACAAAGCTTCTGTTTTCCCAAGGGCAGTACAGTAGTACGTACAGTTCTGGCTGCCATTTGATACAACCATTAAATGATTAAACTATTAGACTGCTGCGCTGTTTGATTTGGCTGCTGCCAAGAGTCGGTTTGACCACATCTACGATCCATTCACCTCCCAAAATAAGGAAACTTTGATGTAATTTTGTTATGCTGTTAAAGCATAAGATATTTCCTTGCAATTTAGATAGTTGCAACTTTTTTTTTATTAAAGATTGTAACCCTGCTGTGCATGTTCATCTCTTACATTTTGTCAGTTGTTGTGTGCAGTGTAAAGTAACGATGCCAATCTTACACAGTGATCACCGATGATGATGAGCAACTTCTCTCATTAGTGGTTCAACCGATCATTAGCTATGGTCAAATTGGTAAATGATTGACTGAACCCTACAATTTTTCTCTGGATTGTGGCACCTATTTTTGGGGATAAAGGCCTCACCTTTGTACAGGGATGGGGAATGTCCAGCCTGCAGAATGTATAAGGCCCACCAAATTATTTATATGGTCTCTGACCCTGCAAAGTTCATCATAGGCAGAACTCGAAATTCACAATTTGAAGACCTTTTTTTTCTTAGCAACATATTTTAAGTAAATCACAATAATAATGTACATTTTGAGATAAGTGAATGTGTTCCTCACCCCTACCTCGATCAGAAGCTCACCACAGTAACCATCATGGACTAGAATTACAATAGTTATACATGGTAATTTTTGCCCCTGAACATTGAAAACATGTACATTTATATTCATTTAAACATTTTCTTGAGGGGTGGGGTGGAGGATTACCTAAGTGCTTATTCCTAATTCTCTGCCATTAAATTTTTATTTGTTAACCTCGAGAGTTGTTTAAAATACATAAGCTGGTTTTAATTTGAGGTTGGATTTACCGAAATGCAGTGGCTACATGACCCGTATGGGCAGCATTTCTCCTATTCTCTACCAGTAACTTTCCTTGTGTTTATTGTGAACACGCAAATAGTGGCAAAAACATGAGGAAAACTGACATAGACAAAAGCACTTTGTGAAGACAAAGTATTTTATCAGTTTTCCCTTACCCCAACCATCCCTTATTTTGGCCTACTTTTCAATTTCATGACCCAGGCCATGAAGAACCCGAACTGACGCTAGTCTCGATCGGTATTTGGATGATGTAGTTTGGCGCTAAACTTTACACATGTCTGCACATGTCTGTCGTCGCTTGCACTTGTAAGAAAAGCCGATGAACACTCTCTTTACATCTCACAAATCGCCTCTTTTCCCAAAGTAGCCGCATTTTACACATTATTTACTACGTTCTGCTTTTTTGAAGCAAAACAGGTTTATCATTGGTCAAAGTTCAAATCGTCATGACGACAGAAGTCACGATAGTCACCATTGGTCGAATAAAGTCACGTGCTTTTTCCTGTGCGGTTCCTCAGGTTCAAACATGGCTGTCTTGTGTCCTAATCCATAGTTTGTTTCTGCACATCGCTGGTAGGACTGGGGGACGTTTTTATTTTTCTTTTATACTTTTATTTTTTAAAAAATTGTTGTCGTACAAAGACAAGGACAACGGATCGAGTGTTCAGCGCGTCTAAAGCCATCGTGAAAGGGGACTAGCGTTCCCCAGTCGCTGGACTTAGACAGGCTGTTGCCGATCAGCGATCACTACCGCGTCCTCTTGTTTTTCAAAGTCGACTCTAAATTATGGCTGATGACCACGATGTTATTGGAAGTGCTTCGGAATTCATTAAGGGTAAGTTCAGTAGTTTGTTTGTTAAGAAGTTTAGATACTGTTTAGCGTTGCCTGAATGTTTTGATCGTTGTGTGTCCATAGTCACAGGGTGGAAGCCTGAGAAGGAATGCGAATGCATTTCTTCTGTTGTATAACAGATGCATTCACACGAATCAACAGGTGGTCATTGCAGATATATTAATCGTCCACAAATCGGATAGGATCTGGTGAAATCTTTTGATAATAGGTTTAAGTAAAAAAGTTGTTTAAACTAGCAAAATGCTTAGCAACCGAGTCCAAAGCAATTATTTACTTAACATGGCGCCCCCATTTTAAAATTAAATCTGTGGTTAAACGGTGTACTTTCACCACCATTTCCAGTGCTATGAATATCCTGAAGTTTAGCATAAAAAGCGAACGAATTTAACAAATAGTTTCGGTTCTATATGTTTTGCATTATTTTATTGAATAACATGTCATATTTACGTCATCTTACCGCATATCAAGAATCAGCATACAGCAGTAGGCGTTTTTATTTTTGGCTGTAAAGCTTAAATGGTTCACATCAGCGTGAGACTGCCAATAAATGAATTATATATATATTTCAAGAATAAGTTTAATTTGTACACAGATGGCAAGTAAATCAGATTTGTTATCGCAGACATCTGCCTATGTCATTTTGTTTATAATTATCCTCAATTATTTTACGCATTAAATGCCATGTTTATTGATGTTTCTTGTATTTTATAAATAATAAACAGGTTTTTGTCATTTTTTCTTTATAGGGCTCAAGATCTTTAGTTCTTAGCTACTGATTTACCTTT